>NC_135179.1:6520046-6602546 GCF_041146795.1 Maylandia zebra
TCCTCCGTTTTCACATTTTGAGGCTTGCACGTTTTCAGCTCAAATCACACACAGTTTGTACCTGAAGGTGTATCTCTGGTCTTTCTCACTCTTGAAGTAAAGTTAATAAAATGATCTCCTGTGGCCCTTTTTGGAAGAGTGCCACATCTTTCTTGCCACTGCCTTGGATGCTCTGATGGAAAAAAAAAACCCAAAACAACATAACAACCTGCTGAGGTCGTTATGTTATGCAGTGCACATTGACTATAATGGTGTTGGATTACTTGAACATTTCTTTCACATTTTGCAAATGACAAAGCCATTTTAGGTTTCATAAAAGGTCTCATGACACTCTTTCACTGTGCACACAGGCCTAAAGATCCCTGCGATTTTTAGCACCCTCGCCATTTGTTTTCTCTATAAATCCTGCTGAAGCTGGGGGCCAACACGCTCAAAGTCCTTTGTGTAAAACTGCCCCTCTGTGGTGCTTTCCTTCCTTCTGTAACTTTCCCCTCCCAACTTCAAACTCAAGAAGGGGCAGGTGTGTGATATCAGTCAAGATAATGGTAGATGCGATAAAGACGTGTTCTCGTAGCTTAGCAACAGTAAGCGCTTGAGAGACGTACTCTTAAAGGTTATGGGTGTTTAAGGACAAAAGGACGGATCTTTAAAATTTCCGCTATTGTCTCAGTGTGACTGTTTTGGCATCGCAGGCTGCTGACACTAACAGATATCCTGTATTTGTGGTGAAGCAGTATGTCATCTGACAAGCCATGAGATACTTAAATATTTGGAGTACACAAACAGTTTGTACAATAAACTATTCAATTGCTACAAGACTGTTTAGAGTTGTAACAAGTCTCTAGTGAGATTCATTCAGAAGAAGCAAGCAAATGAGTGGGAAGTGTTAGGTGACATTTATTTTCACCTCAGTTAATTCGTTTTGAGTCTAAACTAGACTTATATAAATGGCAGCTTTAATTCCTTTTTTTTTCTTAAAGATTGTATACAAGCTAAATGCTTTTTATTAATGTGGCCTCTTTAAAGCCACACATTAAACTGGTCACTGATACTTGGTGTCACCTGCTTGCTACTTGACTCATTGATAACCATTTTCCCTCAGGTATCATTTGGGGTGAGGACACTTTGATGGAGTACCTGGAGAACCCCAAGAAGTACATTCCTGGAACCAAAATGATCTTTGCTGGCATCAAAAAGAAGGGAGAGCGCCAAGACCTCATTGCATACCTCAAGTCAGCAACGTCATGAAAAGATCACTGAGATCACAATATTTAATGTAATTTTAATGTTTTTTTTCTGCCATTACACATTAAATATGATTTTATGTTTAGCCATTTGGACAGACTGTTAATGTATGTTCTCAGACTGGTGTTTGCTGTAATTTTCACTTCCTGTTAAGGTCAGATGAGTTTTGAGCAGCTGTTCAAGTGACCAAACATAAAACCAGAGTCCTGTTTTCGTTGAGTCTGTACGAGTACATACTAATCACATTATTTAAAAAATCTCTTGGGAGGATGGGTCTTCTCTCATTCTTTTCCATGACAACATGTGTCTGGTATTTTGACTAACAGAGCTATCACCATATACTTTATTTTCAAAACGATGAATAATAAAATTCATCTAATATCAGCTACATGAAAGTGAAACGGCAATGAAGCCTGTGTGGAGTTTTGGTGGAAACTGGTGCTGATTTTGAATCTGCCCTCAGCATTCATATTCAAGTTGTGAGTGTCTGACCTTTGCACAAATATGATTAAAGACTTCTACCTGCTGTGAATGCTCTTAGTTTGTTGTGGACTGAATTTGGGAAATACCGCTTTTGTTAACACTCCTGAAACTGCCCCTCTGAGCTCCTGTTTTTACCCCCTGCCTGTCATCAGGCTCCTTTGAAGTTTTTAAAGATTTCTTGCTAAAGGTGATGTATTTATCTGCCTCCTTACAGCCAAGAATTGTGGGGTTGTATAAATATTACATTGATGCCTTGAAACCCACCACCATGCGGAGGTACAGTGAAATCAGCTGGCATACAAGCATCACGAGCTAATATTGTGGTGTGACTTTATAATGTAGGGTAACTATTGTGGGAACCATCTGGACTGAAGGAAGATGTTATTTACCTGGTTTCACAGGCAGGACAGAGTTGGTTTAATTTCTTTTACTGTAATTGGTGTTTGACTGTAATGTGGTAGCTGAATGTTGTTACAGATAAGATGGTTAAGGATCAATTAAAAGAAAACGTACAGACATGTAAAAACGACTCTTCATTTCATGGTGTTTGTCAGGAGCTGACAGCTTGTCCCTGCAGCCGGGTGATGTTCTGCTCTTTTAAAAATCCCTCCAGAGTAAAGGCAATAAACATCACTGGTCTTATCAAACCAGTAATTTTTATTAAAGATAAGACCAGACTAATTTTACAGTTGCCTCAGCCGATTTGTTAAACAAATATGAAGCCAAGCATGACCCTAAATGTGGATTTGACATTTTTGTGTTCAGTTCATCTTAAAGCGAATTAAAGACGCCGTGGTGAGCAAATATATGTAAATCTTATATTATCAGTGTAGTAAGTTACATCTGCTACTGTAATAACACTATTTGGAGTCTTGTTTCCTGTATGTATATGTATATATATATGTATGTGTATATATATATTTATATATATTTATTTATATATATATATATATTTATATATATATATTTATTTATATATATATAAATAAATAGCAGATTAGACATTGAATATATCCACTTAAAGTAACATTTTGTGGTGCACTCCCTGTCTCTTTAAAGAGAGTTGAACTCTCAGTCATACCCAGAGGGCCGCTCTTGCTGGTAAGGTGTCAGTTTACTGCTCATGAAGTCATTCTAGAAAGACAGTCAGCTGATGGCAGCCCAGGCCTTGCTTTACCTCTGGATCAAAGATCAAGTAAGAGCAGAGACGTGACTGGATTTGTCTTCAAACAATGTCTCTGTATGCTGCCTGGAGACAGAAGGCTGAGTAAATTTAGTGTTTGAACTCTTAGGCTGTAAACTCATTACATTATTTAAGGATCTAGTTTATGGAAAATCTAATTAGAAGAGCCCTTTTCTTTGCCCATATTACACCTCTCCATAAACTATGTTGGTTTTGAAAGAGAAGCTGGGACGCCCAGAACAAGTTGATGAGGATTTGGAGACACCTGCTGGCCCATGAAGATAATACACAACAAAATGCCTTTTATGATACTTCATTGTTGAAAGATAGAGGGGCATAATGTTCTGAACCTCAGATGGAAATAAGGTAAGGCAGAAAATACCAAGCCTCTGAGAGGCTGATAGGTTCAATTTAATGTCACAATAAACCTACACATACAAATACATCTTTAAAAAACAAATAAATGAAAAGCACAAAAGTGATAAAAAATACACTAATTCATCATCAATTCAGGACAGTCATGCTGATAAAAGACAGCATCATTGTAAGGAAGCAGTGATGTGTGAGGGGCAGAGTAGGCAAAGGACTAACAGGGACGTGTACTGTTCAAAACGTGGTTTTTATTTTATCTACAAATATGAAAACAATCATATCAAAAACACAGCAAAGAAAATAAGTTGTTCTAAGAAATAAGTATAAAGGAGTTAGCAAAAAAACCAAAAACCACAACGCATAATAGACTGTAAAAGAAACAGCCATAATAATAGAATAGTATGTAGCTCAATAAAATAGAATTGTTCATCAATATACTTTGAGGTTGTATTATATTTTACAGTGTCCACCAGGGGAGGGTCCAACACTCAATTAAATTCTGTTTCCATGGCACCAACATAACGCCACAACAGCCACCTCAAGTTTCTTTGTGTTGTAATGCAAAGATCCTGAAATATTAGATAATGAGACAATCCTTTATGAGCAGCACTCGCCATGGTGGGAAGGGAAAACAATTCTTTACTAGGAAGAAACCTCTGGCAGAACCAGGCTCAGGGAGGGAGCAGCCATCTTCACAACTAGTTGGGGGCCGAGGGGGAAGAAAATACAAAAAACAAGACACAGAGAGACAAGGACACAATGCAAACTGTGAGGCAGAGTGGATAACATGCAGTACTAGCACATAAAGACATGGGGAGTAGAGAAGAAGTGCATAGTACGTGATGGAAAGTCCTCCAGCAGCCTATCTAATCGGTGGTCGGAGTCACTTAATTCAGCTGTAACTATAAATTTTATCAAAAGGAAACCTAAGGAATCTGGTTCCACAGAAGAAATGAAGATTCTTGCTTTTGGAAACTCTAGGAAGCACAAAGTAAGCCCACAGTCTGAGAGCAATGTGCTCCATTGGAATAATGTAGTACAGTGAGATGGTTAAGATAGATGAAATACAGTAATGGGGTCTAATACTGAGGTCAGTAGAAGAGAAGCAGTCTTAAGTATTTTTTTTCTCTAGTTGTTATAATTTTATTAGCAAGAAATTCAACAACTGTTTTTAAACTGGTCAATGAAAATACACTAACCTTTTGGCCTTTGAGCCATTCCAGATATACTCCACTGCTCTTTAGATGCTCTCCACTTTGAAATGATTGGCTGGATTTTCTTGTAAACCATATTGAGACACGCCCCTCTTCTTCTCTTTGTAGTTTCACTTCATATTTAATGTTGAGAAACATTCTTTTACAAGATATGTGTTGTTGTGCCTCTGCAAATATTTCTGTGCAACTTTTAGAGTAATTGAGACACCTTTCTATTCAGGTTAGCTGACAGTGTGACAACTTAGTACTACATCAGTGCATATCAATGCTTCCTGTGACAATACCCCATCAGCCTTTCAAGGCTGAGGGACAAAAATGACGGTTCACTATTCTTCTTATGACCAGCAGGGGGCGACTCATGATTGTAAAATGAAGTCCTCTTGTGGTGAAGTCCATGGTCTCCTTGGCTCTATGACCTCAGTAAACATTTTGCTCTGTTGCCAGTTCATATCTCATTTAATCATTTTGTTAATTTGTTTTAATTTCAGCCCCTGTTATAGTCAAAAGGAATCTTTAATATGTAGTCTATAAGTTTAAGTCTGTCATGACCTATGAGAGTATAAGATTGCAACAAGATAGAAGTTGAGGGAACTGTAGGATGAAGGTGGCCTGAATTAGAGTTTTAAGATTTTACATATTTATGAAGTCTTTTGTTTTTTTTTTTCAATTATGCACTCTAGACTCTTTATCAGTTGCTCCTTTTGCAATGCTCTGTTATATGGTTATATATTATATGGCAAAAGATTAAAAGTACAAATAACCTGCTCTTTTAAAAAGAGGATCAGATTTGACAAATGTGATTTTTCAAATCTCTGAATTCTCATCTCTATTTAGATTATCGGATCAAACGACCATCATACATGTTCTAAGAAAGATGAAATACAGTTTCAATAACCTGTCAAGGCGTTCATTCCAAATTTGCTCCAAGACTGGTTTCAGGTGCTCTCAAATGGAAATCCTGACATAACCAACTGGTTTTGTCAGGATTTCCATTTGAGAGCACTTGTGTGGATGTGGAATTTCAAATCCATATTAAGACTCCAACCCTCTTCCTGTGCTTGAAGTTTCACATCAATCAGCATTTCATTTCACAGTCTGATGCATTCTTCTCAAGTCTGGAATTAAGATAGCAAGATGGTGATGGGAATCCACTAAGCTCAAGGATTCAAATTAGGACTTTAGTTACTTAGTCTGTCTTTGTCCTAGCACCAGTGAAACATGGAAATGAGTGGTTCAGACTCCTCTTTATTTAATTCAAATCACTATTTTGTTTTGTTTTTACAATATTCAAATGTCCTTCTTCCATTTCTAGTATCCGTGTGTTCTGAGGGTGTAATAAACAACTCAAGGAAACACACGAATCACTCAAGTCAAAAAAAATATAAGTTTGTTTCAGCTGCAGTTTCTGACAATTTACAATTTATCATGTACTACAACAGGACAGACTACCAAAGGGTGCACTAAGCCTTACTCCTAATAATCAGAAACAGTGATAGCATTGACATGACAGATGGCAGTGACCTGGTTTAAATATTTAGTCCTGCATTATTAAAAATCTTTGTTTTGGTGGTACACTCTAAAAATTAAAGCTGACATTTACTTAAAATTTTTGATGCAATATTTTTATACTCAAAAATATTGAGAAGATTGGAAACCAGTCAAATCTCTTAAATATACTTGATCGATTGAATAACTAAAGCTTAAACAAATTAATTTGAAATGAATAATTGTAATTGGTACAGTAACATAAAAATAAGTAAATATAACTGAAAAAAATGAGTAGATAATACTGAAATGCTTGGTAAATGTAACTGAAAACAAGATGGTCATTTAATATAAACATTTTTTTCCATTTACTTAACTGAACTTAATCAAAATTGGAATAAAATTAAATATGAATTTTATTGTATTTCACTGGTAGTTCTAAGTGTGTGTTTCATAATACATGTATGAAAAATGACCACGTGTTCTGTCCTCGCTAGACGTGGGCTTGACTTATATTATCCTGTTTGACAGACAGTGAACAGAATGAGAAGAAAATGCTTACTCAGATTCTTCTTTACTTTGATTTGCATCTCCAGTTTACAATGCCATGTTACTTTGAGTTTCATATACATGGTATCCTTTATCCATTTTCTTTATCTCTCCTTTCTCTTTTTGTAAAACTAAATAAGCACAAAGCAGATAATTATCTTCTCAATCAGTGAACACACATAATGTACTAATTGAGACTTAGTTTTAATGACAACCAGCAACAACATAAATCTTAATGTTGCCTAATTTAAACATAAACGTCAACTTTAGTAAACTAGCATTATTGCTCATAGCAAGTTTGCAAACACATGCTAATATATAGTTGCTAGCACACAAATAGCTATACAAATGAGTAATAGGCACACAGCTGAAACAGTTACTCAGTATACTCACATTACACATACATCTCAATTTAAATAGGTAAGATTATGATACGTAACGGAAACTTACAGGTATGCGTGTGTAACATAGTTAAATAGAGTTTAAGTTAAATCCCGCTAAATGGGACATTGGCGCCACCTACTGTCGAAAAAGTGACCCTGCAATATTCACAAAGGGCAAGGGATTCTGGGTAATCCTCAGAATAATGGAGGATTCCTGCGAGGTAAGGAATGCGCAAATGTCGTGGGGAGGAAAAATCATATCGCAGGCTGTTAAAGTAATACAGTCTGACCCGATTATTTTTGTTGTTTATATATCATTTGTTGCGGGTCATTTCTCCAGTCTTTATGTTGAACTGAGTGCACGTTTATGTGAGATTTCTTTATTGGGAGGAGAGGAAACAAAATGAGAGCATAGTTAGCTAACTCTGTTGTTGCTTTCCCGTTTAGATTTTGTGCTGATTGCCCACGACATTAAAAAGAGAGCATTCTAACCATTGCCTTTTTGTTGTGAATGCAGGTATGTGACTGTGCCACACTGTTTAGAGAATTTACATTGTTTCATGTACAGCTTTAAAATATATTTCTATATTCCTTTCATTTGGGAAATTTAACATGCAATGTTAATGGTGTCGAAGTTTTTCTATTTTGGTTGTATAAATTTACCACTATACGATCACACTGCAAGTGGAAATGTAATCCTCAGAATAATGGAGGATTCCTGCGAGATTTTGTGCTGATTGCCCACGACATTAAAAAGAGAGCATTCTAACCATTGCCTTTTTGTTGTGAATGCAGACCAGAGAAGACACTACACAGAGGTCACATTGGTGCCGTGACTCGTTCGTGACGCTGCTGAATCGGGCTGGTGTCCTCTCGTCGCAGCATCATCGTGGAGCATCAGCTTCCTTATTGTTTAGTCTGTCGGGTAACGGAATCAAACTTTGGGGACTGTTGGACATACTTTTATATTGGCTTTGTATATTGCCATATTGTATTAAGTCCACCTTAGCTGTGAGTCAGGATGGCTCTGCTATTGAGAGGTTGATCAGCATGCTAGAGAAGGTGCTGCTTCAAGGCCCAGGCTATGCTCGAGCTAATGCCAGGCGACAGAGTGCCCGACTGCCGAGAATACCGGGCTTAGATGACACACCATGTTCCATCTGCAGAGATAGCTCCCACTCCACACTCACGCACTGTCGGGAAAACAGATTGTGCTTCATGTGTCACCTACCTGGTCATTCGAGACGTAACTGCCCAGAGGGCAAGTGTACTCCTTCCAGTGGTCATCAGGGAAACTGAACGATCTGCGTGGAGGGGAGGACAGCGCAGATCCAGCAAGTAAGCCTCCCATCTTGGATGTGACTGATATTAATGATTATGACACTTTGTATTCTACTTACAGTGGCATTGTCCCGCCAAATAAAACACTGATTGCACAGGGCTTGCATAGGCTCTCAAACACTGATAGTTTATTCTACTCTGCAGTGACTACTAGTGGTGGACAAGTTCTTAAAGCATTAGTGGACAGTGGCTCTATGGCGTGCACCATAAGTGAGACAGTTGATGAGAAACTTTCACAATCGATACCTGATATTGAGAGACGTTCAGCTGAAGACGTTGTCATTGTTGGTTGTGGGGGTCACCTCGTTACGCCTTCTGCTATGTATGATCTTACAGTGTCAATATATGGCTTTAAGGTGGTGATTCCTGTTCTGGTGGTTCCGGGCCAGGCTGATGACATGATTCTGGGCAGCAATGCGATAAAGTGGCTTATTTCACAGTTAAAAATGACTGTTGGTACCCAGGATGATGCTTTCCCTCATTTGGCAACTTTGCTGTCCTATTCTGATGACTGTGGTGGCAGAGCAATGCCTCCAAGTTTCGGCACTGCAAAGCTTAAGAGACGCATCACCTTGCAGCCCTTGTCTGAACATTTAGTGTGGGCTAAGCTGCCTGCTCCTGATGCCTCAGCGGTGGGAAGTGCTGTCATTATTGAACCCACTCAGTCTCGATCCAAACCTGCACAGATCCTAGTGGGGCGAGTTGTCACTTCCTTGTTTGGGGATGGTTGGGTCCCTGTTAAAGTGGTGAATCCCTCCGACAAGCCCCTCACTCTCAGGAGAAATGCTAAGGTTGCTGATGTGTCCCCCTGTCTTTCTGTGCAGGACTTACCTGAACCTGTTCAAATTCGATCCAGTACACAATACACACAGAACTCGTCGCCCGCACCGAGATCAGAAGCGGAGATGTCACAGCGCTTGTGTGATTTGGGCCTGCAGGACCTGGACCTCTCGTCCTGTGAAGTTTCCCCAGAATGGAGAGATAGGCTGCTGCGACTCATTGAGCAGTATGAGTCCATCTTTTCAAGGCACAAAATGGACTGCGGTGAGGCTGCTGACTTTGTCCACAGAATCCGCCTGGTGGATGACAAGCCCTTCAGACTGCCATACAGACGGGTCCCACCATGCCATTACGAGAAGCTTCGCACTGCCCTAGATGAGATGGAGGAGTCAGGGATAATCCGTAAGTCCCAGAGTGAATTCTCATCCCCCCTTGTCTTAGTTGTGTTGAAAACACGCAGTTCTTTGAATCTTTGGGCTGAAGGAAGGACAATACTCGGTGTATAAATGCTCAATCAACAATCATTTATTTCCATACAATTCAACAATAAGAGCATTACAACGTCCGGACGGGAGAGATGCTACCAGAGGGTCAGGCACATGTCTCAAAATGGTGACGGGTTGCTCAGCTTTTTATAGTCTCTAGTGGCCCCCAGCTAGTCGTAAAAGCCAAAACATCACATTTTTTCTCTGTTACAGCGCCTAAGTTATGACCTCGGCAGTTGTTTCTCTGCTTTCTGTAAGGTGGGGGTGTGGAATGTGGTCTGTCTATCTCCCCTGTCTTTAGACACAGAGTCTCCTGCTTACAACCTTCTCTTCATGATTCAACAATTAAGCATGTCAAGAAAACAGTGTAACACATTCCCAGCAGATCAAGGATACAGAGTGATGCACATTTATCTAATGAACTAATATGTGAATATGTTCTGTTAACTCAAAAGTATAATGAGAACTAAACTACATACAGATCACACACTCTATTTTAAAGGGTATAATATGATCTACAGCAGTATTCTAATTCAACTATTTTGATTACATATATAAGGTAACATATAATAACAGAATAATATCACAATACCCTCTTTTGATCTCTCATTAAAGAGATCACTAATAACAAGCACTTCAGCGTTGCAAGGTCCAGGTTTTCTTGATCCTGAGGCCCTCTGTCCCCCTTTAACGGGTGGACCATATGGGGGATGACCTCTGTGTTCACGCAGTTCAGATGCAAGCAAAGTTAGATTTACAACCATAACAGCAGTTACAGATGACACTCCCATCACTCCCCATTTTCCCACAGCTTTATTTTGGTGCTCCAGTTTTCCACTCCCATTTTAATGCCACCTTATACCTTTCAAATGTACTTAGACTAGAACCTCTGTCTAAGGAGCTTTTAACCTTTATTTTTATTGCTGCAGCTACCAGTGTCTTCCAGTTGGGTGATTCTCAGCTTCTTTCTTCGACCTCCGGGGTTAGACCACCCTTTAGTCATTGCACAGTTCTGGGGATTATTCTGCCCCGATTTCAAACAAAGATCTGTGTGTTTTGGGTTCACCGGCGTGTCCCCCTTTTTGCCAAGAGCCTCTCGAACCTCGTTGGTCTGGTGTTCCTGGTTTTCGCCAACCCCTTCATGGTTATCGCTGTGTCTGTGGGATCCATCTTCTCCAGGAGCCCAAACGTC
Organism: Maylandia zebra; assembly: GCF_041146795.1. Lineage (NCBI taxonomy): Eukaryota > Metazoa > Chordata > Actinopteri > Cichliformes > Cichlidae > Maylandia > Maylandia zebra. The sequence goes on from NC_135179.1 coordinate 6,530,759, forward strand.
ATGACACTTGACCCCAGTTGCTGTCTCGGCTGTCCCTACATCTGTCTCTGCTGTGAAGGGTCCTCACATCTCCGTGTCCCCGTCTGGTGTCTGTTCCTTTCTCTGCAAGAGACAGAAAACCAAAACACCTCTCTCCCTAGCCTTGATAATCTAATATTGTTATCCATTGTTGTTCTAATGATTCAAATTTGGTTTAAAATATTATGTTCAGGACCTATTCTAATCATAATCTATGTGTGTGTAAAAGAAATCAAAAATTAGTGAACCCTTTCTAAGTCTAACACATTATAAGCTTAAGTTTTACCATAGCTAATTTATTAAACACCAAAATAAACTCATAGAAATTTTCATATCACCATTGTTTGATGTTCGGACTCAACTTCCCCCTTTTTGACACACTCCCATGTGTCAATTCATTGGAGCGTTGCTCCAGCCTTGTCATCCCTGAGGATCTTCGATCCCGAAAATGTCCCTTCTCCTCATGTAATAAAGTCCGTCATCCTTCCATGCCCTGGTAACTGGTCCATCCAGAGCTGTAACATTTTGAAATGTACATACAACAAGCCAAACCACACCTTGGTCACACCAACCCCTTTCTGCCCTGAAGATGTCCAACACCATCTTAGTCTGGACCAGGGTTGTAATAGTTTTGCAATTTTCATCAGTTTTAATCAGTTTTTACCAATTGTTTGCTAGTTTAGTTTAGTTTTTATTTTCTGAAAATCCTTAGTTTCAATTTAGTTTTATTTGTGTTTTGCAAAAATTAAGTGTAACAAAATCCCAGTTCCATCATATCAGTCATGCTCTTCTGGTTATCCTTGGGTGTTGAGACTAATAACTATTAACTCTTGCCGCACCGTGTGGTCCTAATTTTGGTTCAAGTGAATTGATAACCTTTTGAAGGCGATTGTTTCACACCTTTATTTAGATGTCCCAGTCCTGTTGTCTCGGGATACATCACGCTGCCTTATCTGGGGTTAGCTGTTTTCTGGGGATGCGGGTTGAGTGGGTGAGCTCTTCAAGGAGGGGGAGTGTGCTCCCCCTGATGAGGTCTTCTAGGTAAGCTAGGTTAACCTTCTTGTGTGGGCTTTTCAAGTGCACTTTAAGGTTAGTGGGACTTTTAGTTTCATAAATGTCCCTCATGACCCCCTGATGACCCAGTATTTCATTTTTGCACACTGTAGTACACATTTTAGTTTTTGCTTGTAGCTCGCATACTCTACTTGCCACTCCTCTAAGTCCTGATGTTTCTTAGAGAGGGCAACAGTACCTTTAAAATTATATCACACGTGTGGGGGTGTGGCCTTGCCAATTGTTTTGCCCACCTTTTCAAAATGGCTGGCGTGCCCACAAGCACATTTCATGGAAAAAGAAAGGTAAGCTTGATATTTACATTTAAAATGTTTTGTTAAACTCAGATTTTTATTTTATTCTTTTTGCAAGTACCCCTCCTCGGTGGCGAGAAACTGTTGGTGTGGTCAAGTGGGTGCTCTGGAAACAAACGCTCAGGACAGAACAGTTATCAGTCATGTACTTCTTATGTGAAGCTAGAGTCTCCTCCTCCAGTCTCTCTTATCCTCCTGCTCCTGAAAAAACAAAACAAAACAAAGCGAAGCATCCACCCTTCTCTTGTCGGCTGGGTGAATTGTTTATGAATTGTTTATTGGCATTTACTAATCCTAAAGTTGGTGCAGTCATTGTCTCAGTATCAAGTCAGTCAAAACTTTTAGTCGTCAGTCCATCACAGTCCATTCACATGCATACCTCCATACACATTCATACCAGATGTTGCTGATAATGGAGTCTCCCGCGCAACCTATTCGAGCCTCCATCACCAGCAAGATGACGTCATCATTTTAAAGGAAAACAATTCCTTGTTGTTTTTTGGGCCGGATTGACTCGGTGCAATCCTTTTAGATCAGTGTTCCCTATAAGTGAATTTCTCCCAAGCCAATTACAATCATGGAGAAGCACACTTTGCAACTGTTTACAGTAATAATATTTTATAGCGCTTTAAATTTCAATCTTTCAGGCCTTGTTTAAAGAGCTGATTGTTAAATCATGAACTCACAAAATATCAACATATCACCACTGGTGGATCACACCTCTCAGATGTTTTTTCTCCAGTGCACTGTAACAAAAACGAAAACAGACATAACCAACAAAATACTACTAAAATAACACAAACTAGGGCCCGTTGCAGACATGTCCAAGCATAAAACTATCCCTCTCTCGCTTACGAGAAAGAACACAAGCCAAAGCTCACTGATAAAATCAAGCTAGCGCTAAACAAAACCAAACAATCAACCAGAAATTCACAGGAACATTTTGCTTCCTGCCGGGACAATATTGTGTGGGAATGAGAACCTCAGGTGCCGTAACACCTTTTGTTCCTCCTTGAATTAAAACTCAATCACAGAAAATGCCGTACTCCAACCTAACCTTACACTATTAATTCATCAATTTCACTCTGTGCCACTGTTCCTCATCAGGGCTGTGTGAAGCACAGCAAAGAATTCAGTCAAGGCCTTGAGCCATAAACAGACATCACGCACAGACATTGTTTTCATAACCAAACTTTTTAGACCTTATTCCTAAAATCTACATAAATGCCCTCTGGGTGACATATAACACATTCTAAGTAATCAATGGCTCCTCATAAAAATTATGCATTGGGATGTTTGTGTGCAGCATTTTGCATATCAGCATAAGCAAAGCATTCTTCATTGCATCAGCGTGTGTGTGTGTGTGTGTGTGTGTGTATATGTGTGTGTGTGTCATTTCTCACTCACTCAACGAGTGCGCGTGTTCATGTGTGTATTTCACTTCATTCTGAATCTGTGTGTTTGGAGACGTGTGTGTGTGTGTGTGTGTGTGTGTGTGTGTGTGTGTGTGTGTGTGTGTGTGTGTGTGTGTTCATCACTTTCCTGTTCTGGTGTTCTGGGTAAACCACGGCCTGAAGCGTGCCCTGGGGTCCTGCCCCCCTCCTTTTTCAGTTTGTTTGCGACCATTGCTGCTGCTGCTGCTCAAAATTCAGTCCATCCTGGTTCTGACCCCAATTGGGGCAGTCCTTTCTCCAGTGTCGATGTTCACCGCAGGTGAAACCTGCATCTTCTTCTGTGTTTTTGTCCATTCTGAGGTGCCTTCTGTCCTCAGTTACTCCTCTTGTCTCGGTCACGCCCTTTTTCGCCACCCGATCATCCGTGTTGGTCCATCACTGTCCTGCACAGTGTGAATGCAAAGTTATCAAGGTCAGCATTCTTTCGCTCGGCCTTACTTTTCATTCGGGCTTGGCGGGCGTCTCGTCACAGCTCTGTCAGCTGACGCAGTCTGGGAATTTTCCCCCGTGTAGTGAAACGGGCCTTAGGTTTAGTGCTCTCCGTCTCGGCTGCCTGAGATCACATTCCTGCAGGTCTGTTGACATTCTCAGGTCGTTGTTGTGGGTCCAGCTGTTGCAGCATTTGGTCAGTGTCACGTATGGGGGAGAGCAGGAGTCCAGTCAGCCTCGGCTTTCAGGGCCGGCAAAGCAGCCTGTAATTAAATATGTATAGAAAAAACAAAAACAAAACAAAACAAAAACAAACGAAAAACAAAAACAAACGAACAGGAAAATGATGTTGTGTTGGCTGTGTTATTCAGAGGGGAGACAACGGGGCCAGGCCCTGTGTCAGCCTTCTCTCCCCCTTTTTTTTTTGTTTTTTCTCTCCCGATATAATCAACTCCTAACCCACCAAGTTGACAGGACAACACCGGTATATGTTAAAATTCTTAAGATCATGTTTAAAAGCCCAAAAAAGGAATTTTCTTTCATTCAGTAATCACTTTTATTAATCAATCAACAGAAAACATGTCACAATTTGAATCTTTTAACCACTAAATTTGTTGTGTCTTGCCTGGTTGGTTAGACCAGTGTTCCTTTTTTTTTTTTTTTTTTTTTTTTTTTAGTTAAATTGTTGTCCTGCAACCCAGAGGGTTTCTTTGTCAGTAATGTATAGACTTCATCATTTAAGTATGTTAATTTTTCTTTAACCTTGCTGGAAAATCTTCACGTGTTCATGAGTGTAAGCTGTTTCTTCATTGCGTGTATGTGCATTTGTATAAAAGCAGGTTAATTTTATCTTTTCTCAAACTAGGCGTTACCTTAACAGGAGCCTTTCTCTCAGATTTCTCTGCTTGTGTGTGTTTTTGTTTCACCTTTTTGTTGTGATGCTCCGGACGCCTTCCCAACCTCCACAAGTCCGTTGGCCCCAATTTTATGTGTTAAAACTTCTCTTAATTTCTCCTCTAATTCTCTCCTCGCTGCTGTCTTTTTCACAGCTGCTGATTCGTGCTGGGTGTGGTTCCCATTACCTATAATTTTGCTTCGGCCGCTGTGCTTGTGGGGGCAGTTGGTCCAGGTCCGCAGCTTCCTGTATTAACACACTAAGAGATTTATTTAATTTCATTTTCATCACTGTTAAACAGATAAGCAGGCAACACGCCTACCTTGACAGCGTAAACTGTACGCCAGTCTCCCAATACATTCCTCTCTCTACTCCTCCATAATTCTCCACTGCACACCTCTTACTATCTCTCCTTTTTATTTTTATTACACCACAGAGTAATACACCCAATTATGCCCGTCTATCTCTATGTGGCTCCAAATTCCCTCTTTATTCTAATTTCACACTCGTCAGGGGACAGGCACACAACAATTTCAACCACTGAAACGAGGAATTCAACCTTTTTATATTTCTTTACTAATCTAGACTCAACGTTTGTTCGCAAAATGTGTCTTGTTCTAGTCCGGAATAAATGTGAACCCGTGATTACACGGCCGTTCCAGTGTTATTTCCGTAGCTATGCGGGGGCCCTCACCTCCCCAAGTCACCACCTCAGCACCCGGACAACGCCGGTCCTGGCCACGCGTCCACGGACAGGAGGGTCGCTACTCCATAGGCAAATGTTCCACAGGTACACTAGGCATCAACCTTTGATCCTAAAATGTGTATTTGCTCTAATGTCCTCCTAATCAAACACATCAACCGTCACTGTCACTGTGTTCACGCTTCACACTCCACATAAAAACACACTCAGAGCGCGCCTCACTCACACTCTCACTCAGTGCGCGCTTTACCCACAAGACAGCACCCAGAGCGCGCCTCGCAGCTTCACACACACTCTCTCACCCAGAGCGCGCTTTCACACTCACACACACACAACACTTTTCCTCAGCGGGAATTTTACACAGAAACCTCTGAGCTCAACTATTAGATCTTCTGAAAGCACACTGCACCATAGACCAAAATACCCTTTTCTCTGCGCTTATGACCGCCACCACGGGGCAAAGTCGCATCATAAAAGTGATGCTTGCATCCCCGAAGTTATACCTGACATCATAAACCAGGTGTTGCTATGTACTTAAATTTTTACTTTGTATTATGACCGCAGCCCTTTATACTCGACTGACGCCACAAACCACCGTCAAAACCTCTATCAAATGTACTAAAACTAGCACCAACCACTACTGCACTTCACGGCCGCACCACCGGAACACGCCGTATCATAAACCAAACCTACGGACGTGTTTCGCTCTCGCGTTGCCAGCGTCCAACTGCACCGTGAAGCCAGCATCTGCTTGTCCTTAAATCAACTTCTATTTCATAGCCGGCAAAAGCCAGGACGTCACTGACACCATAAACAAAATAAACAAACCTCGACTTCAATGTACTGAACTAATGGCCGCGTCTTCAGAATAAATTCTAATGTATTATTGCTACAGAAGCCAGTATTAGACAAAATTAAATGTGGAAGGTAAAGTGGCTGCATCTAGTCCAACGTAGTATGTTATTAGTATCTCGGTAGAAGCAGATTACTGCAACTAGACCAACGTAGTATGTTATTAGTATCTCGGTAGAAGCAGTTTATTTAACACACTGGAATTCAGCCTCAACTTATGTTGTTAGTATCTTGCGCCAAAGACCAGACACCGACAAATTTACTGTGAAAATACGTGTAACTCAGTGAACAGATTAATTTGGAAAGCCCAATATGCACATTTGGTATTTATAATACAACAGGCTGTGCTTACCTTTTTTTATTTTTGGACCGGTCCTCTGTTCACCTCGCCTCACGATCTCACCAAAGGTCAAATCTGCACCTCCTCAGCACACCAAAGATCCGGGTCACACGGCACCAAGTTGTTGAAAACACGCAGTTCTTTGAATCTTTGGGCTGAAGGAAGGACAATACTCGGTGTATAAATGCTCAATCAACAATCATTTATTTCCATACAATTCAACAATAAGAGCATTACAACGTCCGGACGGGAGAGATGCTACCAGAGGGTCAGGCACATGTCTCAAAATGGTGACGGGTTGCTCAGCTTTTTATAGTCTCTAGTGGCCCCCAGCTAGTCGTAAAAGCCAAAACATCACATTTTTTCTCTGTTACAGCGCCTAAGTTATGACCTCGGCAGTTGTTTCTCTGCTTTCTGTAAGGTGGGGGTGTGGAATGTGGTCTGTCTATCTCCCCTGTCTTTAGACACAGAGTCTCCTGCTTACAACCTTCTCTTCATGATTCAACAATTAAGCATGTCAAGAAAACAGTGTAACACATTCCCAGCAGATCAAGGATACAGAGTGATGCACATTTATCTAATGAACTAATATGTGAATATGTTCTGTTAACTCAAAAGTATAATGAGAACTAAACTACATACAGATCACACACTCTATTTTAAAGGGTATAATATGATCTACAGCAGTATTCTAATTCAACTATTTTGATTACATATATAAGGTAACATATAATAACAGAATAATATCACAGTTGTTAAGCCAAATGGTGACCTGCGCATATGCAATGACTTTAGATGGTTAAATGCAAGAACAGTTAAAGATGCACATCCATTGCCTCATCAGTCAGACGCCCTCGCAGCACTTGGTGGGAATGTTTTTTTTTCTACAATGGATCTCACATCGGGGTTTTACAATGTCAGACTCCACGAGGACGACAAAAAATACACGGCATTCTCCTCCCCATTTGGCCTTCATGAATATAACAGGATGCCTCAAGGCCTGACAAATAGTCCTGCTACTTTTATGCGGATGATGATGTCCATTTTTGGTGATGAGAACTTCACAAGTTTGTTGTGTTATCTGGATGACCTTATGGTCTATGCCCCATCCGAACAGGTGGCTCTTGAACGTCTGCAGATGGTTTTCTCACGACTTTCTGCCAACAACCTGAAGCTCGCACCAAAGAAATGCCACTTTCTTCAGCGGTCTGTGAAGTTCCTGGGACACATCATATGTGGTGAGGGTGTGAAAACAGACCCAAGTAAAGTGCAGGCTATAGACAATGTGGAGGAAGCAGACCTGATGGAGTCTGACGGGGTGACACCATGTGCAAGGAAAATCAGATCCTTCCTGGGGATGGTTCTCTACTACCATCATTTTATCGAGCGGTGCTCTGCAAAAGCTAAGCCACTGTTTGATCTTGTGGCTGAACCAGCTGCGCTACGCAAGAGAGGTAGAGGCCGTAAGCCTAAATTTAAAAGGGGCCACGTGAAGCTGTCTCCGGCTGACTGGACTGATGAGTGCAGGGAAGCATTCAAGGCCCTAAAACATGAACTTGTGCATAGTGTCACATTAGCCCATCCAGATTTTACTGCGCCCTTTCTCCTTGCAGTTGATGCTTCCTTTGACGGCCTTGGAGCCGTCCTCTCACAGTTGCCCCCTGATGGTAGCATCGCCAGACCAGTGGCATTCGCCAGTAAGACCCTGTCACACTCTCAGCTAAACTATCCAGCGCATCGTTTGGAGTTTCTTGCTCTGAAATGGGCAGTCTGTGACAAGTTTAGCCATTGGCTGAAAGGGAGCCACTTCACAGTGTGGACAGACAATAACCCGCTGACATACATCTTAACCAAGCCTAGGTTAGATGCATGTGAGCAACGATGGGTTTCAAAGCTTGCAGCATACAGTTTTGAACTGAAGTATGTCCCTGGCACCAAAAATGTTGTCGCGGATGCATTGAGTAGAGAGCCATTTGTCCAGTCGTGCATAGGCCACAGGCTAGTCACTGAACCTTATGCTGCCCTATTGAACCAAATGCACGGTCTGGTGGATGGGACTGTGCAGGATATGTTTCGGTGTGCTGCAAACTGCCAGTTGGTTGTGGATCAGTCTGAGGAAGGAGCTACAACTATCCTAGCTAACCCTCAAGGTTCTCTCTCGTCACAGGATGTTTCTGCTGTGGCTGCAATATGGCTGCACATGACACTGGTGGTATCAGCCATGTGAGAGGTGTGGGATCTGATATCCCTCAGGTCCCAACTATTGCCCGTCCAGCCTGTACGCCGAGAAGTGAACTCGCTAACCTGCAGGAACAAGATGAGGTTTTGGGCAGAGTTTTCTTTTATGTCCGGCGTCACAAGAGGCCCACCAGGCATGAACGTGCTAGCGAGTCCCGTGGTGTAATGAAATTACTCAGACATTGGTCCAGACTCTTGATTAAAGATGGTATGTTGTATAAGGTGAAGAAAGACAGGAACATGAACGTGACGATTTACCAGTTTGTTGTCCCAGACACTCTGAAGACTGAAGTTCTCCGAGGCATCCATGATACGGCGGGTCATCAGGGCCAAGTCCGCACCCTGTCTCTTGCAAGGCAGAGATTCTTTTGGACAGGGATGGAGCGTGACATCATCAATCATGTGAAAGGCTGTTTTCGTTGTGTGGTTGGGAAAACCCCAGAGCCGAATGACCGTGCCACACTGGAGAGCATTTGTACCACTGAACCGATGGAGCTAGTCTGCATCGACTTCTGGACTGCTGAACAGACTGACAAGAAGTGCGTTGATGTTTTGGTTGTCACAGACCATTTTTCCAAATTAGCGCATGCATTCCCTTGTAAGAATCAGTCTGCCAAGCAGGTTGCTCGCCGCCTGTGGAATGACTTTTTCTGTGTGTACGGCTTTCCCAGACGTATACACTCTGATCAAGGAGCCAACTTTGAGAGTCAACTCATTAAGGAGCTCCTGGACATGGCTGGCATCCAGAAATCACACACCACTCCTTACCACCCAATGGGGAATGGTATTGTCGAGCGATACAACAGGACCTTGGGAAATATGATACGGGCTTTGCCCCCTCAATCCAAAGCCAGGTGGCCGCAAATGCTTCAGATGTTGACGTTCTGCTACAATTGCACTGAACATGAAACAACAGGTTTCGCACCTTTTTTTCTCGTATTTGGGAGAATTCCTCGTCTGCCTGTTGATGTTGTTTTCCAGCATGTTCTCCCTGATGGTGCCGTTGTTGACCACGGTGAATTTGTCGCCCATTTGAAGCGTGACCTGTCTGAGGCTGCCCGCATTGCCAGGCAGAACAGCCGTATTGCCCAGGCTCGCCAGGCGAGGAATTATGACCGCAAGGCTAAGGGTGCGCCCCTCTCAGTCGGTGACAGAGTCTTGCTTGCTAATCGTGGTGAGAGAGGAAAGAGGAAGATCGCTGACAAATGGGAATCCACAGTTTTTGAGGTGGCGTCTGTGAAACCTGACATCAATGTGTACCACATCAGAGACCCTGTGACTCTCAGGGAAAAAGTTGTTCACCGAAACCTACTACTTCCTGTGAGTTTCATTCCTGCAGGAAACGAGTGCATACCAGTGTCAACCTGCCCCTCGGTTGCGGATAGTGGACAAGGTGAACCAGAACTTCCAGGTGATGTGCAGGATGGTGAGACGAAGACGGTTCGCTGGCTCATGCAGATGGACCAAGCAAGTGACAGGGACTCTGCGGTTGGTCAACCTGGTTGTTCTCTTGGTGCGGCTTTCAGCGTCCCAACCTCTGAGGCAGAATCGACTGTGGCCCCGCCTGCTGGGTGTGACCCGTTGGTTTCCCGGTTGCCTTCCCTTGCCCCCTCTATTGAATCTGTTGTGTCCCGGAGTGCCTCCTCGCAGCTTCTGGCGGGAGATGCTCCACATGTCCTTTCCCCTGAGCTTGTGACTGACACACGACTGAGTACAGGGGACCGTGTAGTGCGTACACAGCCACCACCTCTTTGTACTAGATCAGGTAGACCTGTGAAACCTCCAACACGTCTCATTTGTGAGATCAATGAACAACAGGTTGATGATTCAGTGTCGACAGTTGACTCCTTGTTTTCATTTGTGCGAAATATGTTTTCAGGATAGATTACTAGCCGTTTTGCAAATGTGCTGTTACTCAGAACGTTTTGGGTAATACCTGCGTGGAGCAATGTTCACATCATGGGAGGTGTATACGGCATCTTTCATATCTGGGTTGGCAGGGGAATTGGCCGCTCTCTTGCTTGCCTTATTCCATATGGAAAGTTTTTTTAACTGACTTGAACTATCTTGTGCTCCCACGGTCACACTGTTATGTTTTATGCATTGGAAGTTTCTGTTTTTCTGTTGTCATGCCCCAATTTAGCAGGATTTAAGGGGGGTGTGTGTAACATAGTTAAATAGAGTTGAAGTTAAATCCCGCTAAATGGGACATTGGCGCCACCTACTGTCGAAAAAGTGACCCTGCAATATTCACAAAGGGCAAGGGATTCTGGGTAATCCTCAGAATAATGGAGGATTCCTGCGAGGTAAGGAATGCGCAAATGTCGTGGGGAGGAAAAATCATATCGCAGGCTGTTAAAGTAATACAGTCTGACCCGATTATTTTTGTTGTTTATATATCATTTGTTGCGGGTCATTTCTCCAGTCTTTATGTTGAACTGAGTGCACGTTTATGTGAGATTTCTTTATTGGGAGGAGAGGAAACAAAATGGGAGCATAGTTAGCTAACTCTGTTGTTGCTTTCCCGTTTAGATTTTGTGCTGATTGCCCACGACATTAAAAAGAGAGCATTCTAACCATTGCCTTTTTGTTGTGAATGCAGGTATGTGACTGTGCCACACTGTTTAGAGAATTTACATTGTTTCATGTACAGCTTTAAAATATATTTCTATATTCCTTTCATTTGGGAAATTTAACATGCAATGTTAATGGTGTCGAAGTTTTTCTATTTTGGTTGTATAAATTTACCACTATACGATCACACTGCAAGTGGAAATGTAATCCTCAGAATAATGGAGGATTCCTGCGAGATTTTGTGCTGATTGCCCACGACATTAAAAAGAGAGCATTCTAACCATTGCCTTTTTGTTGTGAATGCAGACCAGAGAAGACACTACACAGAGGTCACACGTGGGCAAAAGTTTCACCTCCACTGCACACTTGAAGCAAACTAGCTGGGCATAACAAACTTCCCAAGTACCAACTGAGGCCACAAGAGGGTGCCAAAGCATACGAAACAAAAGCATATTATTCAAGCTATGACAACACACGCTAACTCCATTTGTTTGCCATTTGTCACTTCCTGTTTGCCATTTGTTTGAAAGTTGTGTTTTGATCGTGTCCTGTAGATTTTTGAAATTTGGCCATCAATTTCTGGAGCAAAGACTACTCAAATTGTTGGAACTTTTGGTACAACCCTGTCTGGATTACGACTTTGATACAGGATATTGGACTGGACTAACGGAGTTAACGAGGTAATTGCAGGCTAGCCAACACATTACGTTACGTTAACTCCAAACAACCAAGTACTTAAAGAAAAGATTTTTTTTTCTCTGTTAGCTCAAAGCCTTTCCTACTTGAAACAAGTAGGCAAACAAGGAAAGCAAAACAATGAAAAAGGCTCATGGTTTGTCTTGATGCATTCTCAAGCATCCAGATAAGTAAATCTCCAAAGGTTGATTCTGTTCATCTGGATGTAGCGTTGTCAGTGGGAGAAACGTTTCGTCACTCATCCAAGTGACTTCTTCAGTCTCAGCTGACTGCAGGATCCCCCAATCTTATAAGGGTATATTTGCATAATGACTGAAACCAACCCAAGGATTAGGTCCCCCGACACAAACAGAGTAACATAAAGACAGAGTCTGACCTCCTTAACTAACTCAAAACAGGAGAAAACGGGTGGTCAAAAGAAACGGCAGCTCACCCCTACCCACTCCACTTCCACAACTATCAAGCGCACTGCAGCCAGCGGCTGCCACAGGAATAGGGGAGACCGGGGATAGTTGTAACGTGGGTCAGTTGTAACACTTCCAATTTCTCCAATCAGGGCTAAGTTTCAAATGATGTGACTTATCCTGTGCATGCCCAACTCAGTTCTGCTATCACATGTGAAAAATCAGCACATTTCGTCAAACACAGACAATTTAACACGAAAAAAAGTAATTTGTATGCCAAAAAGTAAGTTTTTCTACTTTATTTCAATTTCTAATAGCATTATCTGCTTTGCAGTTAAACTCATCAAACTTAAATTTTGTTATTTGTATGTCTATGGGGATATATTCTGTGTAAGTCTTTAGTGCTAATGTTTTAGCCGTTGGCTGTAATGTTAGCTAGTTCATGGCTATAGGAGTCTGGGTCAGTTGTAACAGCAACAGTCTGGGTTAGTTGTAACAATAATGCAGATGTTACAACTTACCACACTATTACTTTAACTTATATTAAACAAGTTGGGGCAACGACATCAGCAGAGAGAGGTTCACTGGTCGCATTTGTATATGTGGTTAATGCCATTGGCAACACAATTCCTCCACTGTTTGTGTTCCCACACATACATTATGCAGACCACTGTGTCAGAGATGGACCAGTAGGAAGTACTGGTAGTGGAAATAAATCAGGATGGGTGCAAGAAACAGATTTCCTCATCTTTCCGAAGCACTTTGCAAACCACACCAAGGTAAGCCGTGATAAAAAGTAATGGAATTGCGATGCTGGTGAACAACTACATTTTTTCAGCTTCATTGTTATGTTCAAAATTGGTGCAAGAGTTGTAGGTTATAATGCCCACTGAGCCAATGAGGCCAAACTCAAGGAAGACCAACCAAAATTAATGAAATATTCAGTTGCAGAAAATTCCATAATTTGTCTTTTTTGGGGGGTTGGAATATGTTCAAAAGTTAGATTTCTGCATTCTGTCACACACACACACACACACACACACACACACACACACAGCTACATAAATGGATGTAAGTGCATTCATGTGTTGAATAAACAAAGATTACATGTTAATATTTTGTTAGTACCCTTATTTCATTGTGTTACATTTTACCCCAGGATATGTTACAACTAACCCAGACTATGGGGTTAATTGTAACATTTCACTCTTTGTGTTTGAGACCATACCATGCAATGGGTAATTGTGCTGCAGAGAAAATAGCTGCACTATTTAATAGCCGAGACATGTAAATACTTTGCATTACATTTTGAATCCACTACCTTAAAAGAGCTCCAATTTACAGACAGAAATGTCAAAAATGTTACAACTATCCCCGGTCTCCCCTACTGCTGGGTCATGAGGAGACACGCGAGGACCTCTCCCGCTGTAGCGCTCCAGCCTCCTTTTAATGGGCGGGTCCTCCAGCTGGAACCAGTCACATCGGGGCGGTGTATCCACGCACCAATCGGAGCAGGGCCCTGGCACAGCTGAATTAACATAAAAGGACGCAACACCTGCACAAACAAACACATGGACATGCAAGTTCGTAACACTTCATTGGGATTTGTTTGTTAGGAGCTATTTGACCATAAAGGCCTGATTTGCGCAGTCTCCTCTGAACAGTTGATGTAGAGATGTGTCTACTACTGGAACTCCGTTTGGCATTTATCTGGGCTCTAATCTCTAATCTAATCAGGTGCTGTTAACTTGGGATTTCTGAGGCTTTTTACTCAGATGATTTTATCTTCAGCAGGGTGACTCTTGCTTTTCCTTTCCTGGGGCGGTCCTCATGTGAGCCAGTTTGTAGCACTTGGTGGTTTTTGTGAGTTCACTTGGGGACACTTTCAGAATGTTAGCGATTTTCCAGACAGACTGACCTTCAGTTCTTAAAGTAATGGTGGACTGTCGTTTCTCTTTACTTACCTGATTGGTTCTTACCATAACATGAATTCTAACAGTTGTCAAATAGGGCTGTCAGCTGTGTGCCAACCTGACTTCTGCAAAATACAACTGATGGTCCCAACCACATTAAGAAGGCAAGTAATTCCACAAATAAACCCTGACAAGAAAAAAAAATGTCAGAGAGAAAGTGGCCAATTATACATTTATATATTCTTCTGTGATACACTATCACAGACAGCTCTGACAGCTGACATGGACTCCAGGTCATTAGTCACACTGAATAGGTGAAAGAAAAAGGATGGATGGCTATATGAAATATATTTTATATGTAATGAAATATATTTTGTATTTATGTCATTAACAATGATGAGTGATGGAAATGATTGATTGATTGATTGATTGATTGATATTACTTTATTCAAACTGTTTAGCTCAGTTGACTCAAATACCATGCTTCAGTTTACCTCTACTACTCTATCTCACAGACAAATACTGATGTACTGCAACCACTACATTTGTCTGAAATCTTTATTGACGTATGTTTAAATACAAAATCTCATAATGTTACAAAAGAAGAAACAAAAGCAACACACAATCAAACAAAATTTTTCCATTTTGTATGTTTCTGTGTACCCTTCATTTCCTTTTAAAAGGAAGGGTACACTGTAGTATTAAATTTGTCTGACAGGACACAGATGGCACAAACAATTAACATCCTTTTAAGATACATAATACAGATTAAGCTACTCAAAAATGTATAAATCATATAATCATTTCCCAAACCAACACATAAATGTAAACACCTACATAGGTTAAAAGAAAACAAAAAATCAGTGACACTAGTTATTTAGCTAGACATTTGAATTATAAAAGGTAAAACTTTTTAGTGCCCTTGATACTTTTATTTTACAGTTTATCTGCCTGTCCAGAGAGATTCTCAAAGAGCGTCTCAGTCATGCAGAGAGATGTGATAGGAGGGTCTGTGTTTACCAATGTCCAGGAGCACCACGGATTCCTTGTTTTAGATAAATAAACCTTTATTTTTTAAAAATTTAAAAAATGCTCTTTTCATTTCTGTATTCTCTAAATAACCCCAATGTAATTCCCCATTTTACTGTTATATGTTGTGTTGTAACTACACAAAACAAATATTTAGCAACTGTTTAAATATCTTTTACCAGTCCCACAAGAAGAGTCAACACCCTGTCTGTTTTTTACTGTTCTCCTCTCCATTTCTAAGCTGTCACTGTCACATTGGCTTTTTTGTCCTGGTGTGTTTTCAGCTTCAGTCCCATTAACTCTCTTTTGAAGAACTTCCACAGCTGAGGTGCAGCCTACACTTGGCAAAAGAATTCAACCACAGCAGTTAAAAAAAGCAAATATTTTCAAAGATTAATAAAACTTTTATTAGCTTGTAGGATGAAAAGACAATTTTAACTTGTGAACACACATACAGACTTTGTATTTTTAAATCGGACAGAAAAAATAAGCAAAGGAGAAGCAAAAAAGGGCAGTTGCAAAATCCTGCAGAAAAAGTAAGTAAAAGTTCATCCAAGTCCAAAACACAACCCTCCTTAGCAGGATGCAAATTACAATTTCCTAGTTGATATACATCTGACCATTTCCACCTGCACAACCTCAAATTGTGGACTTTTATCTCTTGGCCTGCAATAGTCTAGATATGTGCAAGCCATCTGTTACATATATTTTTCTGAACATTGATTAGTACATCAACTACAAATATTTTTAACTTTTAAATGGTGTAAAACACCAACTTAAACACTTTTATTTATAATTTAAAGTACTGGCAAATATAACTTCTTTGAATATCCTTTTTTAAAATGAGGTATAGCCAACTAAAATATGTCACTTTAAGAAGACTTAGTGGAACTTAAGTTTCAATATGATTTATCTTACTGAATTGTGCAAAATATATGCAGAACATACACACTCGTCCAAAAATCCTCTGTGTGGATTATAATGGTAATGTATCATTATTATTATTATTGGGGGAGAAAGGGTCTGTCTGCATTGATTACATGTTGGCAAAAAAACCCCACAAAACATTATTTTCTGTTAGAAATGAAGTAAGCTAACGTCTTTCATGGAGACTTCCTATGAGTTTAATTTCCACCTGGTTCACTTTTCTTTTTTTGACACACAGACTTTGAATATAGCTATTCTATTTTCTCTTTCTCCTGCAGAGGTACACTTCTAGCGCTCAGGGTCAGCTAGAAGTGCGTGCACCTGGACCAAACCAAATCAGGAAATAAGGAGGGGAGAGGTAGGATCAGAGGCTGACTGGATTTTGTTCTTTCTTTACAAACAGAAAACAAAACAAATGCTAGCAAACAATCACGTTTATCAGTGAAGCAAACATTATTTTATGGTGATCAGTTATTAATTTCCAAAGTAATAATGACTAATGGACTCTTAACCATGGGCCCTTAGAATCATCATCACCTTTCTCTCCTGCACCCCTGCCAGCACATGTGTGCACACCAAAGCATAAAACACAATAACTTCTCATTATCACTTAAAAAAATAATATACAATCAGAATACTGGTAACAATGTCACTTAATTAATGTCAATTAATATCATATCATAATATTCCAATAATACTTTTTGTGTGTGAAATACATGACATGTAATTTATTAATCATTGTTATCATTTCTACTGAATACAGGTTAAAGTGAACAGGTACCTGGAGGATCATGGAGACCGAGGTGACTTTCTGAAGGAGGACTGGATTGCTCTTGTTCAGGGGATTTTTTCATGATGCGTTTTATGATCAGGTAGACCAAGGCCAAGACCAAGACCAAGCCAAGTCCAGCCCACTAAAATGGTTTATTACCACATTTTGTAGGGAGGAGGTTAGTTCATTTCACATGTCAATTCTCTTCATACCATTTTAAAAAAGCAAATTTTATTTACCTGAGAGTAAAAGTACCAGTCCTGAGATTTCTTCAGTCTATCCTGATATAAGGTACCATTTTCTGGTTCACACCATTTCAGTGGGGCAGCTTTGCCAGCAGTTACATACCTGCCTGACCAATCACTCATTCCACAAGCAATGTAGCTGCCATCAAAGACCAACAGGATCATCCACACAAATGCAGGGACAAGGCAGTGAAAGATTCTCTTTGCATTGTCTTTGTCACAAGAGCACTTCGGTCCTTGAACTGAAGCCATCAGCACAAAGGCCAAAATTCCTGGAAAGATGAAGAATGTAGCCACAAACCCACCATTCACGTCTGTCCCTTTACAGGGACACTCAAACTCTGTCTCCACCAACCTTTCCAGGACCGTCAAAATAAAGCCAAACACAACATTTGATGCAAGTGGGCCATTTTGAAATTCTCTTTTCACTCTTTTCATCCATTCTTGTTTTCCTTCTTTACTCGCTTCTGCAGGCATAGACAAAACCAAAGATTAAAAGTCAGAGAAATAATAATTTGATAATTCTAAAGATACTTTTTTGTGATATATTAACGCTAGTCATTTGACTGTAACACTCATTAGATATGAATCACAAGTTAATTTCAATATTAACTTGAAAAAAATGTACATCACACATAGGGGTGGGTTTTGATTATCGATTTATCGATTAAAATCGATTCTAGCTTGGATAACGTGATATCGATTCATTAAAATCCTGAATCGATTTTTTATATACATTTATTTTGCCCGAAATGCCAGAATCTCAGGTTAAACATCACAAATTTTCAACAACCACCAAACAGCTAAAACAGTAAATGAGAGCAGGAACACGGATTCTCCACAAAGACATAAAAACAATGCGCGGACCCACCGACAGATCAGAATCAGTGAGAAGTCGCCTTTCTCAGCCGACGGCACGGACACGGTCGGGGCTGAAAGCAGACAGCTTACTGATTCGGACGTTTCGGCAGGTTCGCGCTTTGTGTTTACGTCCTTTTTGCGCTGATTCTGAGGTACAGGTTTTTATCTCTCTCCAAACAATATTGACCGAACCAGCAGCAAAAGAAGATCCAAACTACGCTTCACATAAACATCGTCATGAATTCCCTCTGACCTTTGCTGTTTTGCTTCCACCATGATAAAATCACACTTCATGCACAGCTCTCTCTCTCTCTGTGTGTACTTCAAGATCAGTTTCCCATCTAAAAATCAGTTTTCTGCATTTTTCGCTTGCTTATTACGCACAAGTCTACCGTTGTTTACAGCGCTGTCGGCCGCTGTTTTTTCCTTTTACTTACTTCCGAAAAGAAAGCCTCATTTCTGCTGTTCAATACTGAACAAATTTAAACTTTATATTATGCAAAATTGCAAAATGCTTAGCTGTGTCTCTAATAAAACCTCTGTAACTTTGCTCTGCTTCACTTCAGCAGCATCAGGTAATGTTCATATGTTGATTAATGGTTTTCTTTCGTTTTTGATCTACTGCAGAATATTTTTATAAAATCCCAGGCCAGGAAGATCACCTTCATGTTTTTCTGTGTTTTATCCTCAGTTACTTTGACACAAAGGCATCTGCTGTGATGCTCACACCTTTGATTAAGTCTCACAAGTGTCAGCTTTCTTTTTATAGATATAAAAAAAAATGGAAATGTACTGATGCATGAGCTGAATTATAATATTTCTGACTGTCTGAGGCAAATCGAATCGATTCGGGACCTTCGGGAAATCAGTGACGATACCCAGCCCTAATTACACACACTAAAAAACACTGCAGGAAACGTGAAATCCAATTAAATTATTTTAAACAAACCTACTTAGAGGTTACTGTGGAAAAAGATTCAGAGCGCTTGTGAAGAGAAATGGAAAACACTGGGGCAGGTGTTAAATAAATTACATTATACTTAGAGATTTTGGTTTCAATTCCTCTATTTACCAAAATTCTTAGAATCACCACTAGAAATGTTTTTCATAAATGGACATGAACTAATTGCGCAAAGAGCAGATATGGAGATTTCAGTGGCAGTGGGGAAAAAAGTGGACAAGATTAGACATGGAACAAATTATGATATTGAAATTTTTGGTTCAAATAAGACCTGTTGTCACTAATATTCAGTCCAGTTTTTGTGTTATTTCTCTCAATTTGTGCTTTATTAATCTCAGAGGAAATTATCGAACCTTTTCCTTTTGTTAAGAATGGCTTCTTCACTGCCACCCTTCAACTGAGACCATTTCTGATGAGGCTTCAGCAAACATTATGTATTAACTGAAGGGCACTCTGCATCATTGAGGTCCTGTGTCAGGTCTTTGCCAGATTTGTTTCTACTTTTAGATACTGCTGTAGGTAGATTTTATTTTAGGCCTACCACTTCTTTTGTCATCCACGTGTCCTTTTTCCTCAAATTTACTTAGAAATCCTGAAGAATTGCTTAAGACCACTTTGAAAAAAATTACAAGAAAGTCCAACTCCTTGGAAGCAAAATACAAAAAATTGGTGTGACTCAAGAATTTTGTACAGTACATTTAAATGATTTGTACTGTACCTGTTACCAAGAAATTTCATTTCAGTTGCTCTTTTTAGCATCCTCCCACAATCATACATGGAAATGCTGCTCACCAAAGGTGGCAAAAGTACAGACATTCTGTACTTAGGTGTCAGTACAGATACTCGAGTTGAAAAATTTTCCACTAAAAGTTGAAGTACGGATTCAACGTCTTTACTTAAGTAAAAGTGAAAAAGTACAGGCTCTGAAATGTACTCAAAGGAAGAAAGTAAAAAGTAGCTCTTTGAAAGATGTTTCTACCAACTATATTTGTGCAAAACTTACTGAACCTTGTGCTATATTAATGCATTAATAAATTAATATTAGTAGATGTGAATAAAAAAATCCCTTCAGTTTCAATTGAGAAAGAGAAGGAAAATAATAGCTCTATTTTCTGTTGCCTCCATTGTACAGAGTGACTTTGCCTTTAAATAGGAAAATTAGCTAAAGTTAAAGTGGGTCTCAGCAGGTGAGGGGACCCTAAAATCAGTTGTAATGATTCAGAATGGGAAAAAGACAATAATTTCCATTGAACACTCCAGTTAATTTCTTTGTGTACAGGAGTTGTCTGGAGTTGCCTACCCCTGGCCTACAACCATCTGCATCTGGCTCTATCACCACATTGAGTAGAGGCTGACTTGCTGCACTTACACCTGGTGCATTAAAATCGACCCAAAAACATCATGTTCAAAGATGCAATGCCAGCAACATGGATTGTCAAACAAAAATTGACTAACATTAAGCAAAGACAACAAGGATATATTTTTTGTTTGTTTGTTTAATTTAAAATGCATAACATCTGTAATTGCTCTCTGCACAAGGAAAGTCAACGCACACTGTGTGGTACCACTCTCCACAGCAGGTGCATTCAGTCTGAAAGAAATGCTATGTTGTTGGAGTTATTCATCTAAAGTTGAATAAGGTTTCAAGGTTGTTGAATGAAGCAACTGAACATGTTTAAATGTACAATTACTGGAGATTTCTGTACACGTCTAGGCTGTGGATCGCTCAATGAGTTCATGTGTCCTTCAGGTGGTCCAGTGTCTTTGAAATGCAAAGGCACTGAGCTATATGTTTTCTGTTGGTGCATCAAAGTGACATTTCACCAAGTGATGTTGAAGTAACCCATTCAATGTGTTTCAGCAGTGGCGGTCCTAGCCTGTTTTTTGGTGCCCTGGGCGAACACTCCCTCTGCCCCCCCCCCTCCCCCCCCCCCCCCCCACACACACACACACATACATAAACCATATTATGGATTGTACATTAACATAAAACTTGTTGGAACCATACTGAATTTCACCAGAGAAGCACGCATACATGAAGAGAGAGAGAGTATGCAAACAGCTACCAAACAGCCATCATAATTCGCCATACTATGAGAACAGGACAAATCAAGAATTGACAATGACTAATTAATCTTGTGCTGAACACATGCTCTTTTCTACTCTGGAATATTCTCATCAATTTTCTTGATATTTATTTATAATCACCTCTGTTAATCCTTGATATTTATAATTGAGTGATCTGTATATATTAGTGCTATTTCTTAAATGTGTAAAATCTGTAACATAAGGTATTGTTTGGAGTTTAGTCAGTTACTGTTACTATTTTTACCATTTCTTCTTGGAGCAACTGTAACCCACATAATTTCCTTAGGGATTAATGAAGCATTCTGATTCTGATTGTTTCAGGATGACCTGCCATTATCCAATGACACATCTGCTTACCTGTATTTTTTGCTCATTTCTCCTCCTCTTCTTTTCTCTTTTTCCTAAACTGAGCACCTGATGGCTTTGAACGTTTTCTTGTCCATCTTGGTTTTAATTTTGCACTCCATTATGAACACCCACCCCCCAACCCGAGGATCACCACAACGTAACCTAATAGACCTACAGCTTAGTTCACAGATTCACTTTGTCTAGGGTGTATTTCTGGGATTTTGCACAACCCAGGGTTCAAATCATGAATACATAATGGGCTTGGATTTACAACATTATGAATGAAATCTGCTCTATTTGGAAGAAGCAGGCCCCTCCCCTTTCAACGGGTTGTGTGTGAGACTTTAAATCATCAAACTGTAAATTAGAAATTTTAAATTGTTATTGATCCCTTTACCCCGAGTCCTAAAGTGTATATCTATTTTCTTACTCTTCTTATATTTATTGTTTGTTTACTTGCACTGTTGTAACTGGAGCCTCATCGTCTCGTGTCTCTATATATTGGACTGTAGCGGAGATGACAATAAAGTTTACTTTGACTTCAGCAGCAAGCAGGCGCACCGAGGGCTCTCGCGCTTACTTTTCGCGTATGGAATTTTGAAAAAACATCGGTGCAAATTATAAGTCTGTATCATGATGTCTGGTGTTTTCGTGTTTGTTGGTTTGTTTTAATTTTGTTTTATTTTGCGAGTTGGTTATTAGATGCTGCTCCAGCCAGCCAGAGAATCCCCCGCCGCCCCGCCCTCTCCTCCCTGTGCCGCAAGCAGCAGGCGCACCTTGCAAATGGAGGGCACCCTGAGTATGGTACACATTTTGCTCCTTTCATCTCTTTTTATTTGACATTTCCTGGTGATTAATACATGAATAGAACTGCCTTTCATGCATTATTGTCTAGGCTCAAATCGGTTTGACGTTTAAAGGTTGGCGGTGACGTGAAATAGCACCCCTCAAATGTGTGAAACTAAAAGTAGCAAGCCTGTTCTGAAAATGTAAGGAGTAGAAAGTAGATATTTGTTTTAAAATATAGGGAGGAAAAGTCAAAAGTTGTCAGTAAAATAAATACTCAAGTAAAGTACAGTTAGCCTAACTGAAAATTCTGATTTGTTACTTCCCACCTCTGTACTTTTAGTCCATGTCAGTCCATGAGTAGCAAACAGACATGGGGTTTTGTAAAAACTCTCAGATGAGATAAATACATTATAAATTCTTCTTTTTCACCAATTTTGTTTAATACTAATTACGATTTCTATTTCTGAATAAAATTATATACGTTACAATTTCTGATGCTATGTTAATTATTTGATCTACAAGCCAACAATATTTATAAATGTTTAAGTATTTACAAAGATTAAAATAAGTTGCACCAACCTTCAATCATTTGATCCACCCCAGATATACTCTCCTACGTTTTAGATGCTCTTCCCTCTGAACAGTGAAACAACTGCTTGGTTGAATTTCAGTTTTTCATCTCAACCATAATGAGACACACCTCTCTGTTTCTACTTTCTGTTTCTTTGTAGTTTTCTGTTTATTTAGCTTTGAGAAACTTTCTCTATGTACACCGAACAAACATATAAACGCAATACTTTTGTTTTTGCTCCCATTTTTTCATGAGCTGAACTCAAAGATCTTAAACATTTTCTACATACACAAAAGACCCATTACTATCACACATAGTTGACAAATCTGTCTAAATCTGTGTTAGTGAGAACTTCTCCTTTGCCAAGATAATCCATCCCACCTCAAAGGTGTGGCATGTCAAGGTGCTGATTAGACAGCACAAATATTGCACAGGTGTGCCTTAGACTGACCACAATAAAAAGCCACTCTGAAATGTGCAGTTTGATCACACAGCACAATGCTACAGATGTTGCAACTTTTGAGGGAGTGTGCAATTGGCATGCTGACTGCCGGAATGTCTACCAGAGCTGTTGCCTGTGAAATGAATGTTCATTTCTCTGCCATAAGCCATCTTCAAAGGTGTTTCAGAAATTTGGCAGTACATTCACAACCACACACCACATGTAACCACACCAGCCCAGGACCTCCACGTCCAGCATGTTCACCTCCAGGATTATCGGAGACCAGCCACCTAGACAGCTGCAGCAACAGTTTGCATAACCAAAGAATTTCTGCACAAACTGTCAGAAACTGTCTCAGGGAAGCTCATCTGCAGGCTCGTCATCGTCATCGGGGTCTGGATGTGACTGCAGTTTGTCATTGTAACGGACTTGAGTTGGACATTAGATGGCATCTGGCACATTAGAGAGGCATTCTGTTCACGGATGAGTCCCAGTTTTCACTGTTCAGGGCAGATGGCAGACAGCATGTGTGCCGTTGTGTGGGGGAGCAGGTTGCTGACTTAAGCGTTGTGGATCGTGTGGATCGTGTGGCCCATGGTGGCGGTGGGGTTCAGGTATGGGCAGGCATATGTTATGGACAATGAACACAGGTGGATTTTATTGCTGGCATTTTGAATGCACAGAGATACCGTGTTGAGATCCTGAGGCCCATTGTTGTGCCATTCATCTAAGACCATAACCTCATGTTACAGCATGATAATGCATGGCCCCATATTGATCTGTACCCAATCCCTGGTAGCTGAAAACATCCCAGTTGTTGCATGGCCAGCATACTCACCGGGCATGTCACCCACTGAGCATGTTTGGGATGCTCTGGATGGGTGTATACGACAGCGTGTTCCAGTTCCTGCCAATATTCAGGAGCTTCGCATGGCTATTGAAGAGGAGTGGCCAACATTCCACAGCCCACAATCAAACAACCTGATCAACTCAATGCGATGGAGATGTGTTGCACTACATGAGGCAAATGGTGGCCACACCACATACTGACTGGTTTTCTGCTCACCGTCCCCCCAGTAAGGCAAAGATTTATTCTGGGCAGTTTAAGGCACACCTGTGCAATATTCATGCTGTGTAATCAGTACCTTGATATGTCATCCCTATGAGGTGGGATGGATTATCTCGGCAAAGGAGAAGTACTCAGTAACACAGATTTGTCAGCAATGTTTGATAATAATGGGTCTTTTGTGTATGTAGAAAATGTTTCAGATCTTTGAGTTCAGCTCGTGAAAAATGGGAGGGCCCGGTGGCGCCAGTGTCCGGCAGCCTCGCCTCTGTCAGTGCGCCCCAGGGCAGCTGTGGCTACAATGTAGCTTGCCATCACCAGTGCGTGAATGTGTGTGTGAATGGGTGAATGACTGAATGTAGTGTGAAGTGCTTTGGGGTCCTTAGGGACTAGAAAAAGCGCTATACAAATGCAGGCCATTTACCATTTACCAACCTGTTTCCTCTTTTAAAAATTTACTCCTAGTTTCTTCACCCCCTTTAACGGGTAGCGCATAGCCTTAACACTGTTTTTGGGGAATTTACATAACATAAAAATCCAACAAACTATTACTAAAGTCCCTCTCATTACTCTTCATTACTTTATGCTCACATTATAACCTCTCTGTAACAAGTTTTTGATCTTCTTTGCAATCTGAACAACTACTCTTCTGAGAGGTTTCTCTGTGCTTCTTTTGGGTCACATCCGTGTCCCCCTCTCTTGGCCCGATCCGTTTGGTCTGATCCTTCCTGGATTCTCGCCAACCCCTTCGTAGTTTTGCTGTGGTTCTGGAATCTGCTCCTTCTTCTGTAAAGGACAGAAAACGAAAACACCTCTCTCTGCTACGCCTCAATACTCTATTATGTTCATCAATTGTTCTCTAAATTATCCTAAGTTAGTTCAAACTATCGTGTTCTGGGCTATCTAATCAAAAGAATTAGCCTAATTAGTATTTATGTGTGTAAGCGTGTTTGCATTCACCCCTAAGCACTCTAAGTCCTTTTCCTACAATATTTCATTGATCCCCATGATAGAACAGAGAAAACCCGACTCGGGAGTGGTCAAAACATTTCTAATTCTTTATTCAATCATCTTCCGGAAGAGAGAGCCCTGCACAGCCCAAAGCCAGTTGCAGAATCTCTGACATTAGAAGCTAAAAATGTGTCTCATATAGGTGTTATTTTGGTACTTTACACGTCACACACAGCCTCGATACAAACAACTCCTTATATGTTACTAGTCCCTCTTTCTGTCTGGTTTCCTGTATTTATTAATATGTCTCTGCACTGAACTTCCTGTTTTTCACTCTGGCTAAGCACTTAGTTTGTGAGTCAAAACTGGCCTTGCTTTACAAGCCATTATTATTAAAAAAACATAAAACAATGTAATGACAAAATAAGCACTAAGAATATATATTGTTGAGAGATTTTTTAATTTTGTGAATTATGCTTAGTTGTAGCTTCATTAAAGAAGAGGAGTTTGTGAATTGGAGCCAACACAGAGAGAGAGAGATTGAAGCCATATGTTTAGAGGAATGTGGTGACATCCGGTTTTAAACAGACAGACTGGCGCTCCCCCTCTCTCTCTCTTCCCTTTTATGGAATGTCTGCATTTCTATACATACTACCTCCTTTGTCAACAGGCAAGCTAACGGTCTCTTTTTCCTAATATGGAAATGTTTTACTATTCTGAACATGCCACTCCTACTTCCTTGAAGGATAAATAAAGAAAGCTCTGGATGCACTGGGCGGTCTTCCCTCTCACTCATATCTGCCCTGCACACGTTGCTGCGGGATGGATCTGGGCGATGAGGGGGGGTCATCCATGTGTGCACATGTATTAAGATATCTTGAGTCTGAGTTCCTTTGCCTTCTACATTTTCTCTTCACATATATTTATTTTGTAACACATTCTATTTACTTCTATAGGAGTGCAAGGTGAGTAAGACCCTTTTTTATTCCTAACGTTATATTTAGGACCGTGTCATTTGTAACTTACGCCACATATTATCAACTTACACCACTGACAGAGTAGCTATTAATGGGTTACTAGCTAACATTAGCTTAATAATAATACTAACAGTAGTTATAAAAACTAAGGTTGCGTAAAATTAAGGTTGTCTTGAAATAAGCTGATCATTATTGTAGGAGCCATATGAGTTTTTCCTTTTTTGGATTAAGAGGTTTGATTTAAATGCACATAGTGTATTGGTGCACGAGTGTGGAGAGTGACTCATGGGTGTGTTAGATGATAAATGTGGTTGCACTCACCTGTTCACTGCACCTGATGTTGATGAGCAGAAAGGTAGGGTGAGCACGAGGGGAAACTTTCTGTTGACCGCAGCTTGATGCACAGTTTGACCGCAGCTTGAGTCATTTTGACCGCATTTTGACGCATTTTTGACTGCAACTCGATGTATAATGCACTAATTGGGAGTCCATTGCTTGGGAGTACCACCGCAGTTAGTATTTAACCCTTTAAAGCCGATCGGAGCGGGCACGCTCCGTTTTGCGCAACTACTTTTAAATTGCGGTAGCACTGCAACCACGTAAGCTAGCGCAATATTTTTTTTTGCATATGAAACCGGAGGAGTTGTGCCATCTTATGCCATCAGCTTGTCCTCGGTCACAGTTTCCTTCCACATACAGCTTTGCAAAAACTGCATAAAAAGCGCTTGCAGCAACAAAAACATAATATTCCAGAAACAGGCTTTGCCGATCCGATCAGCTGTTCATAACACTTCCTACGTTGGAATAGACGTCAGCACAAACTACCGCATGTCCGCCATTACCTGTCCGAAACCGGAAGTGACGTCATTTTCGGGGAAATGAAGTATTTTACCATCAGGGCCTCATGAGCCTATACGGGTGTTTTTAAAAGTTATGTTTGACTTTATGACTTTCTGTGTCATTTCTGGGATGCTTAGGACTCATATTGCACTGCTGGAAATAGTTTATTTTGATGCATATGCTGGTTTTTTTGCAAACTTGCACTATAATATTTATTTTCATTTTTCCTGCAGTATTAAAAAAAAATAGGTGTATTTCAAAAATAAAACTATGAAGACACTCAAAATAAATTTCCTGTGGTGGGAAACTATTTTGTGCAACTTTTTTGTATTTACAGTTTTGAGGGATAAGCCTCTTAAATTTCTCTAACTAGAAATATATGCTTAAAAAACAAAATTGATTTTCAATTTTTTTGTAGTTCATTGCACTTTTTGGCAATTTATGTAATTACTATGCACTTAATGCATACATATTATTAAAATTTGGGCTATAATGGTTGTATTGGTGTATAGCAACTTCAAATGCTCCCAGAAATGGCACCACAGCATGTAAAAATATAATATAAGCTCTGGCGGACTTGGTTCTATGGTAGGTCTTAAAGGGTTAAGACAATTTGTCTTCCTTATGGCTGACGGTATGGATCTACATAAATATCCAACAGTGGTATGTACAGACAACTAGGATGAGTTATTTATTTTACTTTAATCGGTAGATTAATAGGGGATATATTGCTCCTGTTAATTGTGTGTTTCCAAGGTTTATTGATAGGAATGGTCAAAGGAGCTTGCAAAGAAAAGCGTCTGGACTTCTTTAAGTTACTTGAAGACGTTTCACCTCTCATCCGAGAAGCTTCTTCAGTTCAGTTCTAAGGTCAAATGGTGGGGAGTCCCAGATATAGGTGTAACTGTGTAGTTACATGCTCATGCATGCTCTCCACCAAGCTTGGTTTTCTGTTCTTTGTTTTAATTAAAGAATGTTAGCTTGGTGGGAGAGGGTCGCCATGGCTATTAGCCAATTCAGCTTCTGGGATGATGGTTCTGGCCCCTATTTGTTTACTCACAGGGCGATGACACGAGGGGAGCCGCAGTGGCATCGAGCGACAGACTCCAGTGCAGAGTACAAGCTGGGATGTCATGAGCCCAGTGGAGGGACAAGACGGAGAAAGGAGGCTTCTCACACATACACACACACATACATACACACACACACACACACACACACACACACACATATATACACACACATACATATATACACACACATACATATATACACATACATATATATACATACATACATATACATACATACATATATATACATACATATTAGGGGTGCAACGATATTCGTATCAATATTGAACCGTTCGATACAGTGCTTTCGGTTCGGTACGCATATGTATCGAACAATACAACATTTGTAATTTATTTTATCAACTTTCCTTCTGACGATGCTGTCTGTGTTGAGCGCTCAGTGAATCTGCGTTCGACTACTCCGCCTAGGCTGCACTGTCGAGCGCAGATCCACTGAGCGCTCAACACAGACAGCATAGTCAGAAGGAAGAGCGCAGGGCAAGCTAGCAAGACAGAAGTTAAGCTCTCCTTGCAACATGGACCTCCCCCACCCTCATTCAGATCTGGCGTTTGGAATTATTTTGGTTTTCATGTGACGTATGACCCTGAAGGTAAGCGAGTCATGGAGTAAAGTAAAACAGTATGTTGGATGTGCCATGCAATGCTCAATTACATGGGTGGGAACTAGTGTGTTAGCGCAGTTAGCTCGTTAACGTGTTGGCCGTCTAGCCCCATGCACGGGGCGATCGGCGGTAGCTCGTTAACGGAGATTTGCCGTGTTGTGGCGTTAAGGTTATTTCAACGAGATTAACCTGAAAGCACTAGTGGGAACACAACGAATATGACTGTACATTTACGCCAACATCATCCTAGTGCAAAGACAAAAACAACAAGCATGCTACTAACTTTAGCCCAGTCATTTAGACAGCTGTTAGCACATGATTCTCCTTATGCTGCTGAGAATATAGCCCAGAAGAAGCGGATAGTATAGCTTTTATTTTGGAAAGAGACATTTCTCTGTAATAAACTCTCTTTTCCAAAGATGAGTGATTCCTCAATCAGATACAGGGCTTGCAATATCGCTAGCCCGACGTCCTGGGGCTAGCGATTTTTTCAGTCGGGCTACCAAAATCTATCTCTTCCCTGCCCGTCGGGCTATTGTAGGAAGGAAAAATATATGTCAATGCTTTTGCATTCTTTCAGAAATGTAGCTGGGTAATTATGTCATTGGCATCGGTGAACCACTGTCAATATGTGACATACATATATATATACATATATATACATATATATACATATACACACATATTTAAACACACATCCATCCATCCATCCATTCACTTCCGCTTATCCTTTTCAGGGTCGCGGGGGGCGCTGGAGCCTATCCCAGCTGTCATAGGGCGAGAGGCGGGGTACACCCTATATATATATATATATATATATATATATATATATATATATATACACATACATACATACATACGTATATATATATATATATATATATACACATACATACGTATATATATATATATATATACACACATACGTACGTATGTATATATATATGTATATATATATATATATATATATATACACACATACGTACGTATGTATATATATATATGTATATATATATATATACACACATACGTACGTATGAGGGGCCGTACAAGCCAAAATTCATACTTTGACTCTCACATACATATATTCTTCTTTCACACACATATATTTTCACTCTCACATATATATATTCTTCTTTCACACACATATACCTTCAATCTCACATACATATATTCTTCTTTCATGCACATGTATTGTCACTCTCACATACATATATTCTTCTTTCACACACATATATTTTCACTCTCACATACATATATTCTTCTTTCACACACATATATTTTCACTCTCACATACATATATTCTTCTTTCACACACATATATTTTCACTCTCACATACATATATTCTTCTTTCACACACATATACTTTCACTCTCACATACATATATTCTTCTTTCATGCACATGTATTGTCACTCTCACATACATACATATAGTTTCACTCTCACATATATATATTGTCATCTCGCACACCTTTATTCTTATTTCATATCCATGTATATTCACTCTCACATAAATCCATTAATCTTCCTTTCACACACATGTATTCTATTTTTCTTAATGCTACATATTTTTATGTTGACATATATTTATTCTCCTTGCAGGTGCAGCCCTTTCTAGTCATACATATATATACATACCCTTTACCTTTCAACACATATATATTTGTACTCCTATACTCATATACACATACAATCCCAGTGTTTATCCTTTACTCTTGCATACATACACTCTGACATTCACATCTGCATTTCCTAACACAGGAAGTTAATCCTTTAAGCAGGAAGTTATTCTTAAACCAGGAAATGTAATACACTTGGAGAACTTACTTGACATACCCAGACCAAAACCAGAAGAACCAAGCAATGAAGCTGTTCAAAGTTGTCCTGCTTTCTTTGCTAGTATTGCAGTTAATTTGTCGAGTAAGTAGTAATGAAAATGACATTAGAACTTTTTTAAATAATGTATTAGAATGTTTGGAACAAATTCATTGCCACTAGGTGTGAATGTGCAAGTGAATGTGAGTGTGAATGGTTGTCTGTCCTTGTGTGTTGGCCTTGCAACAGACTGGCGACCTGTCCAGGGTGTACCCTGCCTCTCGCCCTATGACAGCTGGGATAGGCTCCAGCGCCCCCCGCGACCCTGAAAAAGGATAAGCGGAAGCGAATGGATGGATGG
The DNA here is from genome assembly GCF_041146795.1 of Maylandia zebra. Classification (NCBI taxonomy): domain Eukaryota; kingdom Metazoa; phylum Chordata; class Actinopteri; order Cichliformes; family Cichlidae; genus Maylandia; species Maylandia zebra. The sequence continues at coordinate 6,561,383 of NC_135179.1, forward strand.
ATGGATGGAACAAATTCAAAGAGAAGCTACAGATTCTTTTGTTCGTCAGAGGCTCCATAGAGAACTTGGTGATCACATTCAAACCTTATCTGGAATTTTGTCCATCTCAAGATTTGTTGACGATGCAAGAAATAGAGAAGCAGTGAATACATTACAGTCCTAAAATGGATGGCTAATTTTTTTACTGACTGCTTATGAAACCAGACAAGGAACTACATCTGAGAACAGACTTGTCTTGCTACCTCCACCTCTCATGACTTGCTCTCAAGGTCGACCGCGATACAGCATTTCAAGAGAGCAAATATCTCATTTAGTATCTCTTGGAATGAACTGGCAAAGCATTGCAACATGCTTAGGGGTTAGCTCCCGTACTCTGTACAGGCACAGAGAGGACCTTGGCATTGAGCCACTGACTTATGCAACATTATCCGATGAAAACCTGAACAGGGTTGTTAGGGAAATCCTTCAGAATACCACAAATGCAGGTGAACGATATGTGCATGGCAGCTTGAGATCACGTGGGTTACGAATCCAAAGGTGGCGTGTAAGACAAAGTCTACAAGAAATTGACCCCTTTGGACGTTCCCTCAGAAGACGCAATGCAATACGTCAACGACTGTACAGTGTTCCTTTCCCCAATCAGTTATGGTGAGAAAATTCTAACAGAAAAACAGTCCTGATTCTAAGTCTATAGCGAAATGGATTATCTAAAGCAAAATAACTCATTGTTTTATTTACTCAAACGTGTGCATATCCTTGACCATGTCATAGTTTCCCCATACATAACTTATACTTATTTCATTTTTCTATAGGCATATAGATGGAAACCACAAACTTGTGAGATGGAGGATGGTGTTCCATGGCTGTGTGGATGGTTTCAGTAGAACCATGATCTACCTTGCGTGTTTAGATAACAACAGGGCATCAAGTGTTTTGTCACTGTTCATGGTTGGTGTTCAGAACTTTGGAATGCCATCCAGCGTGAGATGTGATCATGGACTAGAAAACACTGGTGTTGCCCGTTTCATGCTTTACAGGCAAGGACTGAACAGGCATAGTGTTATCACTGGCAGGTCTGTGCATAATCAAAGAATTGAGCGATTATGGGCAGAATTAAATCGAGTGGCCTCATATCATTTTGTTAATCTTTTCAATTTTATGGAGGAGCATGGTGTATTAGATTCACTTAATGAGGTCCATTTATTTTGTCTTCATTATATATATTTGCCACGTATTCAAAGAGCTGCCACAGAATTTCAGAACCAGTGGAATAACCATGGACTTTCAACACAAGGAGGGCAAACCCCTCTTCAGCTGTGGCAAAGGGGCATTATCAACAATGCAGGAATACATAACCCAAATATGAATGGTATTTGTGAAAATGACTTTGTTTTTTTTTTTTTGCTTTTTTTTTGTTTTTTTGCCTGTCCCATTTGGTTCTTTAGCCATCAGAATTGTTGTCTGAAGACCAACAAGGATACCCAATGGATTTACTTTGCCAAATGGATCATCGTGGCATTGCCGTATTGGTCCATTTGGTCGATCTTTGTTTTTATTATTTATTATATTTTATTTTCAGATGTTACAGACGGGACAGACATGAGTGAGGGATAGGAAAGGAAGAAAGAAAGAGGAAGGAAAGGAAAAACAGAAGGGGAGAGGGACAGTGAGAAAGGGGGGGAGAAAAAAAATCTCCTGGATCACCTGTTGAGAGAAAAATAGAAAACAAGCAAAAAAAACAAAGCAACATACTAAACACAACACCATCGCATTAATCTAGCTAAGTGTAAACAGCAGTAAATACTAAATATTCAATGTTGTTGTGCAGCACGCAGGACAGATGTGCTTCGAAGTAGCGGCCAAGAAAGGTGTAATTTGGGTCTACGAGCAGTGAACACCCGTGTGTACACCTGTGTGGATCAGCATGCTTGTATTCCAAAGGTTTCTCCATGTAACGATCTGCTAGGGAGTGTGGGGGGGCCACAGCCCCGTCCTCCAGGGTGTGAAGCGGGTATGGAGGAGGTCAAACTCTCGACATCCAGAGGCCCCCAGAACACAAGAGACCAAGGAAGACCAACAGAGGGGCAGCCGCGCCACTGTTCCAGTAAGAGCTGAGGAGAGTCCCAGATGAGGGTTCACTCAGCAGCCGCGGAGCAGAAGCCAGGGGGAGTTGCAGTGATGCGCCCATGAGCTCCGCCGGCCCCCAGCTGCGCCTGAGTGACCGAGCCCCAGGCCGAGAGGCCGGGGGCACCCCACCTCTGAAGGGGCCCGAGCGAGCCCCAGGCTCCAGGCCCCGATAAGCGGCCGTCAAGGAGTGAGCCGGTGTGTACCTGGACACCCACCCCCAGACACAAAGAACCACCAACGCACCGACACCTGAGGGAGTCCGCCACCGGCAGGGGAAGTGGTGGTGGGTGGAGATAGGCCTCCAAACCTTGGAGGGCCTGAGGTGTCCCCAGAGAGGTGGCGTCTGATACCCAACCTGACATATAGACACAGACATACAGGCACACACAGACACAAACATTCATTCCCACCCTCATGCTCTCATGTGCACTTACTCCACACTCAACCAACGTGGAGACAGACATAAAGAGACGCTGTACACACGATCACACTCCCCAAGCGTACTCTACAAACCGGGTCTAGGTACCCTTGCCCCTGGAGGGGGGAACTGCACCCAGACCCAGGTGGTGTTACCCTTTTCCCTGCGGTGGGGAGAGGCAGACCACCCCGACTCCGTAGCAGCAGGGAGGCCCCACACCCCAGACCGCAGTCGGACGGCCAACTCCTCCTAGCCCTCCCGCTCCAGCAGGCCGCAGAGAACGGGGGTGGGAGAAGACTCCAAACCTCCCTCCACCCGCTCATTGTAGTGTTGATGCATGTGTGTTCTAAGGTGCAATTAAAACCCAGGAGGGCATGGAGCTACCTGCCAAGGAGCAGCAGGTAAGCGCATAGTCCCTCCTGATAGCCCTTAATGTCTAAGTGTATTTAAAATTGAGAGGTGGGCAACGACGCCAGGGGTGAGGTGTACACCCTGATGGTAATTTGGACTCCGTGATTGTTCCCACCCCCAAGATCCTAAATGTATGTGTAATGAGAGTGTGAATAATGTGAATGTCTAAGTTGTGGGATAAAATTGAGGCAGAGGCAGCCAGAAGGGGACGGGGGGGGGGGGACGGGTAGCCTCCTCCGCACCCTGGTGACATACCCCTACTCCAAGGCCTGCATGTGTGGGTGGTTGTGGTGGAGCGGGAAGAGGGAGGCAGCTGGAGATGGGGAGGGAAGGAAGGGAGGGGCAGGTAACCCCTCCCTGGGGCCAGCTCCCCCGCTGACCCCAGTAGGCACTCCCATACTCCGCGACCCGCCAGGGAAAGGGGGCCCAGGCCCAACCAGACCGGGGCCCAGTGCAGCAGCGCCCCCCGGCCCCACAGAGCCCGGGACAGTCCACCCAACCCCACCACAGAGAAAACTGCACCCACCCCACCATCCACTCATCTTCCAGACTACATAAGACAGTAAACGCCCAGGTTGAGATCTTCCTCCACCTCTCCTGTATCTCCCCCTCCTGCAGAGAGAGTTCCTGAAGAGAGGAGAGCTCCTGCAAGATGTGACCATCTCCCCCACCAGTTGAAGAGCCCCCCAGGTGGCTCGACGCACCGGCGGCACCCTGCTCCAGGGCCGGGCCCCCATGCACCCACCCGCCCACAACCCCGGCAACACACCAACCAGGACCCAAGCCCCCAAGGCCCGGCCCGGGCCCCAGCCCAGAGACGGAGCACCCCCAGAACCTCACGCCCATCCCGGACCCACCCAGGGCCAGCCAGGCTACCAGGTCAGTAACCCACGTCCATCAGCACAGACCCTCCCCTAGCCCCGCTGCACACAGCCGCGAGGAAACAGTCACCTGAGAGCCAACAGAGCCCCCAACCGGACATGACCGCTACCCCGGGTTGAGCCCCCCAAGGAAGTTGCCTCCGGGGAACCCCCCGACGCCCTAAGCCTAGTGATGGGACGTTCTGTATCGAGGCTTCGGAGCGTGTGTCGAGTAATGGAGGGGGCGTTTCCGCGAAGCGCGTATCGAGGCTTGCTTCATTTATGGGAGGAGCTGAAAATGATGACGTCCGAAGCCTCGCAGCCCGGCTGTACCACGTGACTGGTTCATGAAGTGGTTCGAACTTTGCCGCGAGATATGACAGCGATATAAACCCCTCAGACTTCATTCAAAAATGTGGGTGTTTGATGGAGAGTTGCGGTTAGTGAGAGTTTGGAGACCGTTTGGAGGTTTATGAGAGTGAGGAAAGTCAGGAGAGAATGGAGCCAGCTAAGAAGAGGAGGATGTCCTCCCCTGTGTGGGAACATTTTGATCTTATTCCTCCCAACAAGGTATGTAAATTTCTACAGAAGATGTATTTTCATGATACTGATGGTGCAATACAATTTATGTTGAGCTGTCTTGACTTTTGTACAAGGTGAAGTGTTTTCTATGTGCCAGGGAGCTGGGATATAACAACAACAACACCTTATCCATGCTTAGGCACTACAGAGCTTTGCATGAGAATAAGGGGGACACCGATTGTGGAGCAAGACCAGGTGAGCCATCAAATGTCATGATAATATAGGATGCAGTAATGTTACTAAATGATATAACAATATTATACAACTGTTATAAGTTACGTGTGTGATATTTATATTTGTGCTTTATCTTTATTGTCTTTCCTCAGGAGAACAATCTCAAATAGATGAAGACCTGGTTAGCATGGTGATTGAGGACTCCCAGCCATTTAGCATTGTGGAGGACAAAGGATTCAAAAGATTTGTTAAATCATTAAATCCTAGCTATGTTCTCCCCACTAAAAAGGTCATAAAAGCAGTGAAAATTTAGTTTTTACAGAATAAAATGTGAACAGGCAGAAAGCCTCAGTGTGTAGCTGTCCATACCTCAACGTTACAAAAGCACAACCACTGTCCACACCCCAACCACACCTCACCTCACAGTAAATGATCATTTCCATTTCAAGCATTTCCAAATAATCATTTCCCATACTGCCACTATAAATATACACAGTATACTGCCATCACTACAATATACATGTTTTACACACTCCTTTTGTTGTTGACATTTACAGGCTGTGTGCAAAATGCCACACTCTTCAAATTCATGCCAGCTATTATTTTTACGTCCTGCTAGAGCAAATGAAGCTTCATGAAGCTTCGCGTTGGGGTGAACCAATTGGATGAAAAGCTTCAGTGCTTCATGGGGCTTCATCTGCCCATCACTACCTAAGCCTGTCCCTACCCCCACACCAATCACAACAGTGAAGGCGGGACCAAACTATGACCCCCCACCCCCACTAGGTAATGGAGCTGATAAAAGGAGCCCAGAGCAATTGATCTGATGTGGTGGCAGAGGCTGTGTCAAGACTAATGTAATCTAATAGATAATTTCTATATTGGTTAGAATTAAGATTATTTTTATTTTTCCAGTTCATGAGGACTGTTTTCTTGGCTATGTATAGGGCAGTGAAAATCATATGGGCTATATTCTTTTCTGAAGTGACATTATCTAAGCTGCCCAGTAAACACACTAAGGGGGAAGTTGGAATATTACATTTCAGACACTTTGATAAGTCTTCACATATCTCCCGCCAAAACTTTTGCACTGGTGGACAGAACCAAAGAGCGTGGATGTAATTGTCTGGTGTATTGCCTTGACAGTGTGAGCAGTTGTTGGAAGATGTAAAGCCCATCTTGAACATCCGATGACCTGTATAGTGCACTCTATGTAGTATTTTGTATTGTATTAATTGCAGACTGGGATTTTTAATTAATTTAAAGGTTTTTGAGCAAATCTGAGACCAGAAGTTTTGGTCTAAGCTGACTGATAAATCTGCTTCCCACTTTGCAATAGGAAGGGATATTGATTCATCTAATTTAGAAAGTGTTCTGTATATTTTAGATAATAATTTGGGGGATTTAAGAGTAAGAAAATGTGCCGCACTTAGTGGTGTTTGTAATTCAACTTGACTGAGGTTAAATTTTTTTTTTACTATGGATTTAATTTGTTGATATTCTAAAAATCTTGTCTTCTTGATCCCATATTGTGCAACTAGTCTGTCAAATGGAATAAATTCTGTTCCCTCTAATATATGTTCTAAGTATTTAATTCCTTTACAACTCCATTCTGGGAAATTAATCATATTATTGTTTTGTAATATGTCAGGGTTATTCCAGATAGGTGTACGTTTGCATGGGATTAATGAAGACTCCGTTATTTTTAGAAACTCCCACCATGCTGTCAGAGAAAAGCTGATGTTGATACTTTTAAAGCATTCATGTCTTTTGATGTTTGAGCTAATAAATGGTAGGTCTGAAATCTCTAGATCCTTGCATAGTGCCTGTTCAACATCTAGCCAAGGCTCAACTAAGAACGTATGTTTTAACCATTCTGAGATGTGAAAATGACTTTGGTATTGATGAATGCAGACCACTGCCAGAGCTGGAGACAAACAATAATGTCGTTGTTCCATCAATTAACATTTCCATCAGTGACACCATGATGGTTACACTTCAACAGACCTTTGATCCATTTGAAGATGATGGCAATAACGGTATAGATTTATTTTGCAACCTTGTTCGTTTTCTTGAGAGACAATCCTAAAATATCAACAAGGCCTCTGGAGAAATTTCATTTACTGTAATTGTGGTTGTGCAGCTTAAAAAGAATACAGTGCCAAGACTGTTGTTAGTTCAGTATTATTAGAAGTTTAGTCACAGCTTTAAATTTCAAGAATGCTACTATCAACCTTTACATGCATGTTTACGGTTTGTATACAATTTTAAAGAATTTCTGAGTTGTATTATGTGAGTCTGTTGAGATTTTACAACCATGTTTTGTTTTAAAACACCTTGTTAAAAGAAAAAATAAATTTGTGCAACCACATTTTATTGAGGTTTTTGGTCATCACAATCACCAGATGTATTGTCTTGGAACAAGATGACTCAAACTGATAACATTAACATTAATACAGTCAGTAAATACATCAAACATGGATCACTGATCAAATAGAATAGAAATGTCAGATAAACAATATTGAAGAACACCAGAGAATAAAAGCAACAAACAAGTACAAAGCTAGAAAACAAAAATAATCACAATGCACATAAATTAATGCAATGAAAAAATTATTATTGAATTATGTTAGTATATATAACTATTGTATACTTGTAGAATGGTACCCTGACAAGCAAAAAGACTTGAAGCAAATGAACATTTGTTAAAAGGTCAATGCAAAAACAGAGCCTCCAATCACATAATAGGTGGGTGACATATGAAATATGGCAACATAAAGTAAATTCAGCTTGGTCTCAAGTGTGTTAATTGGTGTTTTAGGTGGAACATTTTGAACATGTGTTTGATTTCTGGGAAAGAAAATGCAATGATATTCAAAACCCCCCCTCTTAGAATTACTTAATGGTTGACACTCATTAATTTAACTGAGTGCAAAACTCAGATTAGCATACTAACCTGACCAGGAATTAAGCTATTCCAAAACCATGTGTATTACCTAATGCAAAGTCCATATTCTCCTGAAAGTCTTTGTAAGAGGTATGAAGTGGTAACTTTAAACAATTGATGCACGTGTTTGCAATGGGTAGTTTAGACATGGTTTGTGCATCAGGCTCTTGGTGAAGAAATTCAATGGACGGTTGTGGAGAGAAGCCAATTGGTGGAACAGTGTTGGCTCCAGTGGCGAAGGCAAGAATTGTCCCCAGCTTCTGTGTTCCGTCTTGATCTAAAGGAAAAGCAATACTGTCAAAAATGGCATTAAAGACAAAAAAAACACAGCAAGCATTTCTACTTTTAACTGATTCAATGAAAAGATGCACTGCATTATAAATTGAACACACAATGCTTAAAACGCTAAATTTACCTTCTGCATCTGTTAGGTAGTCTCTCCAGAAACTAATGACAACTGCTTCAGCATGCCTTTTATTGCTCCCAGCTGGAGAAAGGCGGATGGTAAAGAGGCTGTCAAGAAGGTCAGCTGTAAGCACTGAAGGTGACCAGCATAGAAGGGTGCGAAAACTCTCTGGGTGAGCTTGGATTTTGTCCAGCACCTCAAGTGTCCGTAGTCCATCCTGAAATCTAAATGATAATCAGAATTACCTTTAAAATCACAAATCACATCAAAAATGAATGGATCCAAGAAGTATAATCTAAAACATAAGAATATATATAAACAATAATTTTCACTTCAGATTATTCACATCATCAAAAGTGTATATCCCAAATCTGCATTTTTCATGTGATGCTGTCACCTTTGGAGGCATGGTGTACCTACACATAAAGAAATGTCACACAAAATTCCCAGAATACAAGGCAATCAGCATGGGTTTGAGTTACTTATTGAACAACAATAAATACATACATACATACCTTTCAAATGGACCACGGACTCTGTGTATTACTTGGAACATGATAATGTCATGTATAAGCAGATCCTTGTCTTCCAGCCTCCGTAGCGGCCTCAGGCAGCCAGCATTGGCTAAGTATTCCTGAAGTGGCTCAGTTGCTACTATCAGATCTTCAAAGGATTTACACTCTTTAACCTTCAAATAAAAAAATAAAAAATTTATGGGCCCCAATTAATACATGGAGTAGAACGAAATGCACACAATACTAAAACATTATCCAACAACTGACAAATAAGTTTTACCCTTTTAATTTTATCACGCAGATCACTATCGGCAACATCTTCTAAAACTGGTTTAGCCAAATCTGGGCCATCAACAAGGCAAGAGAAGAGTGTTGGGGACAGAAAGCCTGCTGGTGGACCACCATGTACAAGGCTTACTGCAATGGCTCTGCCTGCAATGAAGTACCTGTCCTCCCTCATGGCTAGAAATAATGAAAAACATTACATGTCAATAGATGCATGAAAGCGCTTGACAAGAACTTTATAAAAATGATTTTTTTTATTGCATTACTCCAGGGATATCAGCCTAAAATAAATACATACCAGCACTATCAAGCGCCAAGTTCATTTTGCCTTCTTCACCCTCAAACATTGGAGACAGGGGCAAAGCTTCGATCAGAAGTCTTAGAAATTCTCTTCTTGGTCCACCCAAGTCAACAGCCTCTTCAGGTACTCCCATATCGTCAGAAAACCTGACAGAAATTGTGTGGCATGGATCATATGTCGCTCGTTTAAAACCTCTAATTGCTCCATCCAGGACTGTTGATCTATTAATGTTGAACTTGCATTTCTTCTGTTGGTTTACTTTTGCAGAAAGTTCCTCCAAAATATCTTTTGCTGATACCAAACAACTTGAAGTCCTGTAGGATTAAAAAAAAGAAAAGAAAAAAAAGAAAAAATATTGAAATGAACATCAGTAAAAACATTCAGATACAAGGGCTACAAGGACATACAAAGTTTTGTCAAAATCAGAATCAGCATACTTTATTAATCCCTAAAGGAAATTATCATAATCATAAGCAAAATGTACAAAGGAGTATATTGCTCAGTGGCTTTTTATATTGTTTATATGTTTTGGAGAACTAGAAAGCACTAGAGCAAAGAAAAATAGTTTCAATGCACAATAAGTAAATAACAATAAGTAAATTTCATTTCATTGTCAGATAGGCTCTGTTAAAAATTCGCTGCCTATTTCAAATAAAATAAAATTTGCCAGCATTACAGCATTATCATTTGACTCTGTAGACATTATTCAAAAACCGTTTTGTTAACAGCAAATATAAATATCATATATGCTTATAAATATCTGAGGATGGATTACACTCCTTCACAACACTGGTTACAGTATTGGATTGCAACAAATATGGTGTGTTTAATTGGCTACTGTAAAACATTTGTATTTGAAACTAACCTTTCGCTCTGCAGGCTTGCTAGTATAGCCTGGTTAAGTTCCTCATCATCAGAAGACATGTCAGATAGTGGAGTCATGATTGAAAGGTAGTTATCGTAGTTTACAGATTGACTGTGTGTTGATGTAGAGGGTAATGCTGAACAATGATTCTCTGGATTCCTGGTCTGGTAGGGTGAGCTTGAGGTATTTCGGCACGTCAGGACCAGAACTGGATCGCTTAAAGATGCAGATGATGAGGTAGAAGGCTGACTAGTGGAAGGGTAGATTTCCAATGAAGACACTGGTAACTGGCTGAAGGAAATGTTTGTTGAAGCGCTGCTGTACTTGTGTGAGATACTACTTTCATGGGTCAAGGCAGGAGTTTCCGTTAATAATGTTCCATTACAAACTGATGAGGCAGGAGATCGCGTCGGAGCAGAGATTGGTTGGAAGGCAGCTGTTGAACTGGCAAAACTGTCTGAAGATGATGAGCGCAGCTGCCTTGATGAAACAGGGTTTTCTTCACAGTTTTCCTCACTGCTGTAGCTTGTAATATCATCCTTAGAAATAAAATAATAATTATAATAATTCACATATATTGAATTTGAACATTAAATACCATATATCCAACCTCTTCTGCTTATTCTTATCAGAGGTGGGGTGGTTGGAGCCTATCCCAGCTACCATAGGGTGAGAAATTTCAAGAGTTAATAGATCTTTCACACAATTACTTTTACATACTAGGCAGACAAAATTGTAACACATCTCCTGAACAGCAGTAGTCTTACGTTCTATAATTCACAAACAGTCCAACAGAGCAGCTTTAAATTTAGTCAATACCTATTACTACTATTCTATCCAACTACAAAAGGTGAAAGGCAAGTTTTAAAAGAACAGAGATGAGAAAGTTCAAAGGTTGTTTATGCACCAATTTTTGGTCTTCATATTATTACTGTACAGTGCTAGGTAGATTCATTCAAAAGTCAAATAACGTACCAAAATTGGTTTTGATGGTCTGATGTATAGGGCTTTCGATTTATAAATTTTATGTATGAGATTTGCATCCAGCTCCTGTCCTGCTCGCAGTTTGGGCGCAATCAGTCTGTTGCCACACGCCATCAGAAACTCCAGGCTGGAAAACAGTTAAGTTGTAAAATGTTTAAAATCCAAAACAGCAAAAATGTTCCAATAACTGTTTTAGAGCTAATCTTGTTTTCCTCTTTGAATCAGACTTAAACCAGTAGTAACAGAAGTAAACTTTATACAAATGTCAAAAAAGTATGCCAAAAATGGAGTGTTCAAGAAAGGATAACTGATTTGGTTCTTTTAGTTTAGTTTACTGATTCATGTCTACCTGTTCTCTGACTTAAATCGTTATGTAAAGCTTTGAAATACCTAGATATCGAAAAGACTACTGACAAAAGCTGTGTCGCATTAGGTTTCGACTGCTAGCACAACCTACCTTACATCAATAGAAAGTTTATCTCCAAAGGCGTCCCTTATTTGTTCAGAGACAGTTTTCTGGTCCCAGGATTTTTGGAATTCAAATCCATTCAATATATGCCCTTGTTCATGTAAATGTTGTTTTGTGCGATGCTTGACAACAACACTGCTTGATGGCCGTGGAAGAAGGATGACATCTTTGTTGAAAGTATCATGATAATGTGTCTTGGCCCTATAAAAAAAAAAAACAGAAACTATATTCAGATTTATGTATCCTTTGTTTTATTTACCGATACTTAGACACTATCAGTTCCTTAAGAAAGTTGCTAATGTCACTTGGTAGTGACCAGCTTACACGTTAAACTGTTGCTAAGCTTTTATAAATAAAATAAAATGTTACACAGTTCATATTAAAAAAAACAGTATCACAGCTAGCCATTTAGCCCACTTGAATATGTTTAAAGCTGCTCGTGCATAAGAGTTGAGTATAATAGCAAACACAAATAACAGAAACATAATTTGAAAGAAAAAAATGCATAAAGTAATAGCATGCTTATAAATTGCCTTTGAAAAAAATGGAAAATGTACGTAAAATAGAAAATGTTTTGGGGTTTGACCATTTTAATTCACTGAAGCTTGAATTTAAAAAAATTAATTAATTAATTAAAAAAAAAAAAAAAAAAAAATTATATATGTATATGTGTATATGGTTTTTTTTTTTTGTACATATATATACATATACATACAGTGGGGCAAAAAAGTATTTAGTCAGCCACCGATTGTGCAAGTTCCCCCACTTAAAATGATGACAGAGGTCAGTAATTTGCACCAGAGGTACACTTCAACTGTGAGAGACAGAATGTGAAAGAAAAATCCATGAATCCACATGGTAGGATTTGTAAAGAATTTATTCGTAAATCAGGGTGGAAAATAAGTATTTGGTCAATAACAAAAATACAACTCAATACTTTGTAACATAACCTTTGTTGGCAATAACAGAGGTCAAACGTTTACTATAGGTCTTTACCAGGTTTGCACACACAGTAGCTGGTATTTTGGCCCATTCCTCCATGCAGATCTTCTCGAGAGCAGTGATGTTTTGGGGCTGTCGCCGAGCAACACGGACTTTCAACTCCCGCCACAGATTTTCTATGGGGTTGAGGTCTGGAGACTGGCTAGGCCACTCCAGGACTTTCAAATGCTTCATACGGAGCCACTCCTTTGTTGCCCGGGCGGTGTGTTTTGGATCATTGTCATGTTGGAAGACCCAGCCTCGTTTCATCTTCAAAGTTCTCACTGATGGAAGGAGGTTTTGGCTCAAAATCTCACGATACATGGCCCCATTCATTCTGTCCTTAACACGGATCAGTCGTCCTGTCCCCTTGGCAGAAAAACAGCCCCAAAGCATGATGTTTCCACCCCCATGCTTCACAGTAGGTATGGTGTTCTTGGGATGCAACTCAGTATTCTTCTTCCTCCAAACACGACGAGTTGAGTTTATACCAAAAAGTTCTACTTTGGTTTCATCTGACCACATGACATTCTCCCAATCCTCTGCTGTATCATCCATGTGCTCTCTGGCAAACTTCAGACGGGCCTGGACATGCACTGGCTTCAGCAGCCGAACACGTCTGGCACTGCGGGATTTGATTCCCTGCCGTTGTAGTGTGTTACTGATGGTGACCTTTGTTACTTTGGTCCCAGCTCTCTGCAGGTCATTCACCAGGTCCCCCCGTGTGGTTCTGGGATCTTTGCTCACCGTTCTCATGATCATTTTGACCCCACGGGATGAGATCTTGCGTGGAGCCCCAGATCAAGGGAGATTATCAGTGGTCTTGTATGTCTTCCATTTTCTGATGATTGCTCCCACAGTTGATTTTTTCACACCAAGCTGCTTGCCTATTGTAGATTCACTCTTCCCAGTCTCGTGCAGGTCTACAATACTTTTCCTGGTGTCCTTCAAGAGCTCTTTGGTCTTGGCCATGGCGGAGTTTGGAGTCTGACTGTTTGAGGCTGTGGACAGGTGTCTTTTATACAGATGATGAGTTCAAACAGGTGCCATTCATACAGGTAACGAGTGGGGGACAGAAAAGCTTCTTACAGAAGACGTTACAGGTCTGTGAGAGCCAGAGATTTTCCTTGTTTGAGGTGACCAAATTCTTTTTTTCCACCCTGATTTACAAATAAATTCTTTACAAATCCTACCATGTGGATTCATGGATTTTTTTTTTCACATTCTGTCTCCCACAGTTGAAGTGTAGCTCTGGTGCAAATTACTGACCTCTGTCATCATTTTAAGTGGGGGAACTTGCACAATCGGTGGCTGACTAAATACTTTTTTGCCCCACTGTGTGTGTGTGTGTGTGTGTGTGTGTGTGTGTGTGTGTGTGTATATATATATATATAATTCTTTTTTTTTTTACTGCTCTTTAAAATGAAATACGCCTACAAAGAGGCATACAAAGAAACATTTGCTATTACTTTTTACTTTGACTAAAGAACAAAAAAGACACCGATCATATTTCTTTTTTTCTTATTTCATACACTGTAGAAACTGGACTGAAGGCATGACTTGGCATCCATGTTTATCTACCTCTACAGTGGTACAGATATTGATCCACTCACAACACAGAGTTGGATTGATGTCTTCTAGCAAGATTAAAATTCTACCCCAAAAAATAAATAAATAAATACAAAACTAAACAAAAACAACAAGAAAATTAACCCAACCTTTTATTTAGCAGGCTAATGTAGCTACCACCTCCCACATTAATAAAGAAGATTTAATAAAGTAATCTTAAAGTAAGCATCAACTTACACTCGGTTCACAAGTACAAACAGCCACTAATATTGAAATAAATGCCACGGTCTTTACTGTTTGTAATGTGGATGCTGCTGAATAAATTAGCTAGGGCTAAAAATTTATAAGGGTAAAAAAGTGCGTTGCTAAATCAGCAAAGCACATTTCGTATTTTGTATTTCGCAGTTGTATAGTTAAGTGGCAAACTGTTTTGTTCTTACCTTTTCCTTGATCTGCAGTTCCAGTTGCCAAAGTGTTTCTGGGTCTGATATCGCAAAGACTGCCCCACTCCAGTCGAACTCCGTGTAGCTACTTGACTCGTTGAAGATACCCGGGTGTTAGCTGGTCTAAAAAGTTCCCTCATCTCACTTTCCACCGTGCTGTGGGTAACACTGGGTGCAGTTGAGCCCGTCCCATCTCGATCAAGTGACGAGGACAACGATGTGACCGTTTCAGGAGATGATAAAATATTTCTTAACAACCTGACAGCTTGCTGAAGAACTCGAGTTTCTTCTCCCCCCTCCATGCTGTCAGACACTTGAAAGTGACCCGCGCGTGCTTCTCAGCCAATCACAGCGGTACAGACACCCAGCCTTCCGTTTCCATTAAACTCCTTCCGTTTCCACTATACTCTTTCATTCACATACATTATTCTCTTGCATACATATATTTTCTTCAGATATGTATGCATTCTCTTCTTACATACATATATTATTTGTAAAATTAAATGCATTTTGAATGCATGTAAATGAGAGCAAAATGTAGGAATACATAAATGAAAATGCATGTATGTTAGAGTGCAAATGTGTAAATATGTAGATTAAAATACATGTTTAAGAGAGCATAATATTGCAATGTGTGTGTTAAATATGTGTGAGAGTGCCATACCATGTGTAGTTGTAGCAGTAACCAGTGTGTTAAGTGGATGCGTTGTACAGGGAGATGGCCACAGGCAGGAATGATTTCCTGTGTCGTTCAGTGGTGCTTTTCGGTAATCTCAGTCTCTCACTGAACGTGGTCCTGTGACTGACCAGCATGTCATGGAGTGGGTGGGAGGTGTTATCCAACATTGTCTTTATCTTGGACAGCATCCGCCTCTCCGACACCACCTTGAGGGAGTCCAGCTCCATCCCCACAACATTACTGGCCTTACGGATTAGTTTATTGAGTCTGTTGGCATCTGCTACCCTCAGCCTGCTCCCCCAGCATGCAACAGCATAGAGGATCGCACTGGCCACAACAGACTCATAGAAAATCCTCAGCATTTTCTGGCAGATGTTGAAGGACCTCAGTCGCCTCAAAAAATAGAGACGACTCTGGCCCTTCCTGTAAAGTGCTGTGGTGTTTTTAGCCCAGTCCAGTTTATTGTCAATGTGTACTCCAAGGTATTTATAGTCCTCCACAATGTCAACACTGACCCCCTGGATTGAAACAGGGGTCAAGTGTTTCCTGGTCTTCCTGAAGTCCACGATCATCTTTGTCGCATGGAGTCACACAAACCACCTGCAACTCAACACCTCTAAGACTAAGGAACTGGTTGTGGACTTCAGGAGGTCCAGAGAAGGTCCACTGCCGGTTCAGATAGAGGGGGAGGAGGTGGAGGTGGTCAACAAGTACCTCGGGCTGTGGGTGGACAATAAACTGGACTGGTCATGCAACACAGAGCATCTGTATAAAAAAGCCCAAAGCCGACTGTACTTCCTCAGGAGGCTGAGGTCTTTTAACATCTGCAGGAAGCTCCTGAGGATGTTTTACCAGTCGGTGGTTGCTGGAGTACTTTTCTATGCTGTGGTGTGCTGGGGGAGCAGCACAGCAAAGAAGGACTCATCCAGGCTGGAGAAACTGATCAGGAGGGCTAGCTCTGTGGTCGGCATAAAGCTGGACACTCTGGTGACAGTGGCAGAGAAAAGGACATTAAAGAAACTGATGGACATTATGGACAATGCCAGGCATCCTCTGCACACGGCCATTAACAACCAGAAGAGTCTGTTCAGTGACAGGTTGCTTCTCCCAAAGACAAGAACTAACAGACTTAAAAACTCCCTTGTCCCACACGCCATCAGACTGTTTAACTCCTCTCTGGAGGGGAGAGGGAGGGGAAACAGGAGGACAAAGGAGGGGGGAACAACTAAGCTGTAGTGCCTCTTCACCTCACTGTGCAATACCTTTTGTGCAATACTTTTGTAAATAGTCAACAGTGCAATAGACTCAATACTTGAAATGTGCAATTCACTTGTATTTTTATTTTTAATTCCTATTTATCCCCTTTGTATATTTTATTTATATTGTCTGTGTTTATATATATATATATATATATATATATATATATATATATAATATTCTGCAACTCTGTAACTTCTGTCGGTGCTGTGCTTTTTTGGAAATCGAATTTCCCAGAGGAACCCACCCGAGGGATTAATGAAGTTCTATCTAATCTAATCAGTTCCTTGGTCTTTGCCACGTTGAGCTGCAGATGATTCTGCTCACACCACGTGACAAAGGAGTCGACCACAGCCCGGTACTCTGTCTCATCATCCCTGCTGATGCATCCAACCACCGCAGAGTCATCAGAAAACTTCTGAAGATGGCAGGTCTCTGTGCAGTGGCTGAAGTCTGTGGTGTAGAGGGTGAAGAGGAAGGGGGAGAGGACAGTCCCCTGTGGTGCCCCTGTGTTGCTGATTACCTTGTCAGACACACACTGTGGGAGACGTACATATTGTGGTCTTCCTCTCAAGTAATCAACAATCCAGGACACCAGAGAAGCATCCACCTGCATCGCTGCTAACTTATCACCCAGGAGGGTCGGACTGATTGTATTGAAAACACTAGAAAAGTCAAAAAACATGACCCTCACAGTGCTCGCCGGCTGGTCCAGATGGGTGTAGACACGATTGAGCAGGTAGATGATGGCGTCCTCAGTTCCGAGACGAGGCTGATAAGCGAACTGAAGGGGATCCAGATGTGGTCTTACTATGGGTCGCAGCTGGTCCAGGATGAGCCTTTCCAGGGTCCAGGTGGGAGGTCAGTGCCACGGGCCTGTAATCCTGGGGGCCACTGGGACGTGGCGTCTTTGGTACAGGGACGAGGCATCATGTCTTCCGCATCACTGGTACCCTCTGCAGACTCAGACTCAGCATAAACAGTTTATGAAAGACTCCACACAGCTGGTCCAGCAGACTTGCCTGAGTGAAGTCTCCTCATTTGCATCTCAACCTGGTACTGAATCCAGTGATGGTCTTCATGCCCCTCCACACCTCTCTCATGCTGTTCTGCTGGAGTTTCCACTCCAGCTTCCTCCTGTAATTGTCCTTAGCCTCTCTGATCTTGTCCTTTAGTAACACCTGGATCTTCCTCACCTCCTCTTTGTTGCCCCCTCTGAAAGCCCTCTTCTTGTTGTTGAGGAGGGCTTTGATGTCCTTAGTCACCCACGGCTTGTTATTTGGGTAACAATGAACAGTCTGAGCTGGAACAATGGAGTCGGTGCAGAAAGTTATGTAGCCTATGATACACTCAGTAAGCCCATTGATGTCCTCGGCGTGAGGCTCAGAGTGTTTCCCAGTTGGTCACCTCGAAACAGCCCTGTAGTTCTGCTAAGGCCTCCTCTGACCACCTCCTAACAGTCCTCGTGGTCACAGGTTCCCTCCTCACAATTGGCACATAGCGGGGGGTGAGGTGAATCAGGTTATGATCTGACCTACCAAGTGGGGGGAGGGAGGAGGAGCTGTATGCATCCTTGACATTAGCATACAGTAGGTCTAGAATTTTTCATCCCCTGGTGGGACAGTCCATCCACATATTGTCTGAATGTTGTTAGTGTATTGTCCAGTGATACATGGTTGAAGTCACTCGAGATCACAATAAAGGCACTCGGGTGCTGAGTCTGTAACCGGGCTATGGCAGAGTGGATAGTATCACATGCAGCTGTAGGGTTAGCAGAGGGAGGAACATAAACAGCCACCAAGATGACGTGATTGAATTCCCTGGGTAAATAATACGGCCTGAGTCCAACAGCACACAGTTCAATGTCCGAGCAACAAATCCTTTCTTTGATTGTTATGTTGGCAGGGTTACACCACCGGTTGTTAACTAAAACAGCAAGCCCACCTCCTTTCCGCTTACCGCTAGCGATGCTGTCCCTGTCCGCCCGAACAGTGTGGAAGCCTTCCACGGAAGCATTCTCATCGGGAATGTCCTGGTGCATCCATGATTCGGTGAAACACATTAGGCTACACTCTCGGTATTCCCTCTGACTCCTTACCAGTGTTATGTGAAGGCTGTGTGCACGCAGGGGTGGTGATATGAAGGACCCAAAATGCAGACTCACAGAAATCAAAGGTGAACTTAAATACAGCTTTAATGCTGAACTCCAAAAAGTAACAAAACTGAGACTCCAAGGTAAACTTCAAACAGACAGAACACACAGCAAAATGTCAAACTGAAACACAGGGCTTAAATACATAGAGGGAGCAATCAGGGAATGGACAACAGGAGAGAAACACAGCTGCGGCAAATCAGAACTGATGAGACAAGGAAGCGTAAACTGAACACACTGAGATAAGACAGAGACCGTCAAAGTAAAACAGGAAACACATAACACAGACTGAACAAAGACACAGACTCACATGCAGGCACTACAACAGAGGGAACAGAGACGTGGCACCAGGGCAGACACAGACACTGACTGGACACGGGGATATAGCGGACAGGGGAGACAGCAACTAAGGATTACACAGAGACAAACCATAAGACATGACTCTAGCAAAAACCCAAAGACTAGAAATTATAAATAATATAATAAACTCAAAAAACCCTGGGTCAACGACCCAGGCATCCTAACAACCAGTGCTGAGAGCTCGTCGATTTTATTCGATAACGATCGCACATTTCCCATTACGATAGACGGCAGACACGGTTTATACCTCCTCCTCGCTTCGAGCCTCCGCTGTCTCACCGTCTCCTTCTTTCTTCTCTTCTGTCCTTGACCTCTGCATCCCCGATGTGTTTTCCTCCAAATTTCAGCTGGCACTTCTGCGGGCCTGGCCAGCGAGCTGGCATCAGGGCGATCAGCTGAACTCTGGAGTAAACAGTCCGTGAGTGTAGGAGATGGGCCGCGGTCCCGTTCCTTGATAAAAGTAACAGTTCCACGGCCACAGAAGAACAAAAACTCTCTCGATCCACATGATTGAGTAAAAGATAATAAACGGATGAAAATACAAGTCAGAAAAAAAAGAATACGTAAGGTAAAAGAGCTAAACTAAGAGAAAAAGCAGGAGCAACTGTAACAGGCTGCACGCTGGTTGGCGCATGCGCACGTTGGCGCATGCGCGCTGGTTGGCGCTATACCAGCGTGCTGGTATAGCAGATGTGGGTGGAGATACAGACACCAACTGTTGGGACAACTCTATAGTGGGTGGAGCTGGATGCAGCGGCAGTGATTTGGAATCGCACAGGTGTAGCAGCTGCAGCGAAGAGTTAGCCAGCTGCTGTGAGGGCATGGAAACTACAAAATGTTGACCCAACCTAGCAGGGGCTAGGTATAATTTTGGACCCAAGATTTTTTGTTAAAAATGGGCCTGACAGGACATCCTAATAAGATATATAATGCTACAGATTAAGCTAATACTAATAATGTACACTTTTATTGATCCCCGTGGGGAAATTCTTCTCTGCATTTAACCCATTCACTCAGTGAAGCAGTGGGCAGCCACCAGTGCAGCGCCCGGGGAGCAGCGTGTGGGGATGGTACCTTGCTCAAGGGTACCTCAGGGTAGCCGTTCAGGGAATTCGAACCCCTGACCTTCCGATCACGGGGCAACCGCTTTACCTACTGAGCTATCCCTGCCCGCTAAACTACTCAAAAATGGATAAATCATCATCAGCCTGTGCAGGGAGATTCTCAGGCAGCGTCTCAGCCAAGCAGAGAGATGCGATAGGAGTGTCTGTGTTTACCAGTGTCCAGGAGCACCAGAGAGATACTCCCATACAGCTTATGACAAAATTTGATCCGATTTGATTGATGGCCCTAATCATGACCTTTTGACCTCCCCCCCGGAAATGTGTAATTTGATCCCCTAAGCGTGACGAATTGCATCCGGAGAAGGGAGGGGGGGAAACCTCCGGAAGCGCGGCACCTGTTGTTGGAAAAAAAAGAAAAAAGTTTTTAGAGGGAGGGAGGGGTCTGCGGCAGGGGAGGGTAATAAAAGCAGAGAGGAGGCCGTCACAATTTCTAGGCACAGACGCAAGATGGATCCTTTCATTCTGCAGCCCAGCAGCATTCCTGTGTACTTGGACGGCGAAGAGATCTGCTCTCCCGAGGCCGCGAGCATGGGAGGCAACAGCTGGGAAGATCAGAGAGGGTTCCTGAAGCATAGTGGTGATGCAGCAGTTGATTCTGTGCTGTATAGAGAGACAGAGCGGCAGATAGTTTTCCACAAACTCATAGTTTGAATTCTGTTTCAATATTATGACAATTTTCTCTGTATTTTTTTTTTAATTTTTTTTTTACAATAGCGGATGTAATTTTACTTTCTTAAGCTGCACCGGCGCTTGTAATGGGAAAAAAGAGTGACTTCCTATTGCCTGTAGAGAACCGTTTCTTTCATTAGTATTTTATTTTCCTATAATACAGACGCAGTAAAAAAAAAACCTTTAAGATGATCTGCCTAGCAACAAATTGCATTTTTTAGGCTACACCATAGCTTGTGATGAAAAGAAGAACTTTCTATCCGCTTGTAACCTACAGGCTGCCTACCCCGTATGTGTAAAAAAGAATAAATATCCCTTAGTGAATACTTTTCTTTGAATACTACTTTTCCTTTTGAGAATCCCTTTTACACGGGACTGAAAAACAAACCATAATTGCCGTGACAGGCGATCTTGTTTCACACACACACACACACACACCGCGGGTCAAGGAGGAGTGAGACAGCAGATATCAGTTTTTTCTCAATGCTTATATCCTATAACACGCCCCCCAAAAAATATTATTATTATTATTATTAAAACATCTATATGAGGTAGGTTTTGCGCAACCTGCTCCTTGTCAGACCAAAGTAGAGAGTTTTTTTCTTCATTACTTTTACAATGGGTTTTCTCAATAGACAGAAAATGAAAATGAGGAGTCAACAGCCGATATTATCAGTGCTTGTAACCCGGTAAATAATTTCGTACATCTCCCCATAAAATAAGCCTTAGTGGAAAAAAGCTCATATTCGAATAAGTTTATTCCTCTCTGTGGGGAAAGAGTTTTTTTCCTCAGAGTCAACCATGAGGCGAGTTTTGTCAACAGGAGACGAGCAAGAACAAGGGCAGACAACTGTTGCCCATAAAGTAAAACAAATATCCGCCTCTAAGTCGTATTTTACCGTTGCAGAATGTGGAAAACAGACAGCCCTCACAAGAAGGCGCCCCCCAAAAAAAAGGATATTGGACACCCCAACTTTCCCCCCTCCCGACTGCGCACACACACACACACACACACACACACACACACACACACACACACACACACACACACACACAAAACAGAGACCCGAAGGATGAGAAAAAAAACAAAAAACCCTCTCTAACTGACAAAAGTACACCACCGGTAGTAAACAACATCACCCACTTAGGCAGAAATGACTTATACGCATAACACAAACTGAAAACCGGTCCATGAAAATCGTGTCTGTGCCAGAGTGTTTAATGGTTTTCGCTCAAAGTTTTAATGGGATTTTTGAAAAGGATTTCCTTTGATCTTTTTTGATACTATTTATTTGTAAATTTTCATCGTCCTGTTGAAAGGTCCAGATCATCTTCATCTTTTAGTCAAGTTATCCTGAGCTCTCTGAATAGATTAATTGAATCGTTTAGTCATTGACTGCACACTGACCATTTCCTCATCATGCTTTACAGTTAGTATATGAGACCCATTTTATTGAAAGTTACCTATGGTCTGGTGAATATATCTCCTTTTCACTCATCTGCACAGGTAATTTGACTAAACTGGATTTTAATTTAGGGACGTCATGAGCTTTCCTCTATCACTTCTCATAAACAACAACCGGTGAACTAGTAAAACTGACTGTTCTGCATGAATACTTTTATTTTAGGTAAACTCATAAAGCGGCCTTTTAATATTTAGCCTACATGCACTTGAAATTCACTTCACATATCTCTATGCATACTGTACATTAATATAATACTGTGTACAGTGCAATCTACGTGAAAAATCGTGCTCATTGTTTTTTTTACACCCATCATCACTCTAATGCTGCTCGTGCTCGGTCACGGTCAGCACGTGCCAGTGTTGTGCCACAAACTCCCGCCTGTCTCCTCTCGTCTTTGTACCTTCAAGACATTTCGCTGTGAAGGACTGTTTACGTCTCAGCGCTATTGTGAATGCCGACGAGACATTTCCGGCGTTTCTTACTTCAAGTTAAAAGCTTTGAAATGGTGATTCAGCTTGATGCTTTTATTGTGAAGGAACTATCGGAGATGCACATAGGTGTGTTTACAGAACTTCTTTTTTTTTTTTTTTTTTTTCTTTTGTCCTCAGCGCGGGTGAAAAAACTCGGGCTGCACGTAACCGAAGCTGCTCACTGCAAAGGTCGGTGCTGGTAACCAGAACACAGGGGGCCCCTCCACCGACTCATACAACTTTTTTTTTTGTCGTGTAGTCGTCGCCACAAACCAAAAAAAACATCTACAGCTTATACAAATTTAAATTACATACATACATTTAAATCCTACACTCCTCTTGCAGGATTGAGTAAATAGTTCGTACGTGCATGCGTGCATGGATGTTTTATGGTATTTGTGTTCTTGTGTGTGAGGCTGCGTGTGCATGTGTGTGATGTGGACTCAGTAGGATTTCTTTTGTGGGTTTTTTTTGTATGTCTGGCTGGAGTCGTGCAGGGAACAGACAGGGTTGAAGAAGAGGTGGAGCAAGAAATGTTCTAGACAGTATTGCTAAGAGCAACGTGTTCTTTCTTCTGAAAATCTGAAAATCTTTTTAGGATCTCAGGATGGCCTGTGCACACGGACAGCTGTTTTCAACTGTGATGAACCCTGTCACTCCACTATCCCACTGTGCAAGACTAGTTTCTTGCACGTTAACTGCTGTAAACATGCACGTTTCAGTCAGCACAGGAGAACTACATTTAAAGCACGATGTCAGCATCATCGGGAACATTATGAATCTCACAATCTTCAGAGACTAAAGATTGCTCAGTATCCCTGGTACCAAGTACCAAATATGTACCAAGTTCTGTCACTCTGATGGTTGATTGAGCAGAAGGGCTGGAAGATGCCATTTTCATGGAGAATTTCAAGCCCAACAGATGGGAATTACCGTTCTTTTCCAAAGTTACAGCTGCTAGAGACGCAGTGGCCAACTCTACGGTTTTTGAAAATAGCTGCCACACCTACCCGCACCCTTTAAGATCAACCCACTTCCAGACCACGCCCTCTTCTGTTATTTAAAAAGAAGACCACCGTCTCATTCCTTCAAACCTTTTTTTTTTTTTTTTTTTAGCTCAAAAACAGAGAGAAGTATGGCCTCTACAGCCCTGCGCCACCCTGCGGAGGAGGAGGAAAGTTCTGCGGACGAGGGCACAATATTACCTGACACGTCCGGTTACTATCGACCCTTGGAAAAGCAGCAGCAAGCGGACGAGCTTGACGGTTGGGCATCTTCTTTGTTCATCGATACCGTGAAAACTGCTGTGTATCATCTTGTCAACCTCGTAATCAACAAGTACCTCACTGACACATGCAATGGTTGTATGTCCGATCAACCCCACCAGAAACAGCACGAGTGTTCGCGAGTGTTGGAGGATGACTTTTACGCTGAAAATTATTACAGCATCAGAAAAAGACTCCTCACCCCAGGAAACACTAGTATAAGGTGTCTATGGAACAAATCTTTTGGGCGTCCTATTAATGATCAATTTTGATTGAAGAGGAACTCTGACTCAGGACATTTTCATGGCGCAGACAACTACTAATGAGAGAACATGTTTTATCATCATAAAGACTGTGATATGAAGCATCGTTAAAGTGTCACTTCAGTAATGTTGACTCTTGTTTTTAATAATGACTTTAAAACACTAAACTCTAATTTCTGTGGTTTATTTTAAGTTTACAGAATATAACATGTGGTAAGACGACGAGTTTTACTTCTCACTGACCGTGTTATGTGTATCTATTTATCATGTATGCTACTTTGCTCTGTGGACTGTAAAATGTTTCATTGTGTTCATGAAATAAACCAGACTTTCACTGTCTGCATCTTTTACTGTTTTTCTGCTTTTGTTTTCTGCAAGTTTGACAAACCTACAGATATCCAGAGTTAACTCACTAACAATGTGGAGCAGTCTCAGTGTATTTAGCTGCTTTTTCCCTGAACACAACCAACTGAGAGAAACGCCGGTAGGCCTCACTTTGGTCATTTGAACGCTGAAGGAGATTTGTTCCATAGACACCTTATACTAGTGTTTCCTGCATTTAATCCATCACTACTATGTTCTATATAAATCCAGATTCCTTTTATAGTTTGCAGTGAAATTTGTTAAACCATTGCTTAATGGGACAGAAGTACAAGTCACTCTTTACTAACACATTTGTAGATGAGTTTATTGCTGAACAACACAGCTAGCAGTCTCACACACTCTTTAGGTTTTTTCAAGTTATGTGTGTAAGGGTTTAGTCTATCAAACCTTACCCTTTTCTCCCCAGTATCACAACAGTATGACTCCCAAAGTACGGCTCAGTAAACAACCAATGATTCTAAAGCCAGAACAGAAAGATACAGTTGGAAGATGAATGATTGCGTTTTTATGATGTGTAGTAAAACGACCCCCTCTTCTTCTTCTCTGTGTTATTGTTGTTCGTGTGTGTGCGCGTGTGTGTGTGTGCCTTAGAAGTCAATTAATACATTAGCCATACTTAAAAAACATCTGAATTTCATTTAGAACTGAGATTCTAAGTTGTAAGCAGAAATCTTATGCACAGCCAGAAACATGTTTCCCCACTTTCACAATGCTGAGGTGTCAAATCCACAACCCCCAACAAATGATTTGTTACACGCGGGTGTGAAGGGCAAGCTTTACTTACACAGCCTCACACACACAGTAGATTTTTAAAGTTTTTGGGTACAGGGGTTTAGCCACAGATGCAACATCCACTTTTGATAAAGATCACGCCACCTGTTTATTTCTTAAGAAATTAAGCATCTTTATTAAGCTCTTATTTATAAATGTCTACACAATAATAGACACCGTGTGCTCTGTGACATTACAGTCTTCTACTTCTGCTTCCATCGGTTTGCATTTTAAACTCCCGGCCTTTCAGTTTGTTATGAACGACTTTATATCACAAAATGTTAGAAATATAAAGTGAACCATGCGACTTTTTTTTTTTTTTTCTGTTTGATGGAAGGACTTAAGACACGAGTTATTTAAACAATTCTAAATGACAGTGTGATGGCCATAGCACTTTATGTGGGCCAAATGTGTTAAGGATAATGTTTATCAATGTAAAATTGCAAAGAACTTGTGGATAGATTATAACATTTTGTAAACAGATACCTCAGAAGCTGTACTGGTAGATCTATGTATGTAAGGTAAAACTATCCACAGTACTTCCACTTAAGTAGCTAAACACATAAAGTCACCCTTACCAATAATCCGCTGCTCCTTGAAAAAGTAGCACAAACAGACAACTGACTGAGCAATGATAAGTAGAGCTACCCGAGGCCGAGACTCAAGCAGAAGAAATTAAAAGTTGTTGTTTTTGTGGCTCGAAAAATTAAAGAAAGTATGTTTAATAATTCAACAAGACCCGCACCTTCAACACATGTACATTCAAATTCTGGTACAGGCTCATCATTGCTGCTGTTCAATAGTTTTTATCCGTTCGAAAAAGTCATTTTACGGCTTTAATGTTTCCAGCTGATAAGGAGAATGTGTGCATTTCAAATGAGCGTCCGAAGGCTTTAAACATCTGCTTTGTCTGTAACGACAGTATCAAACTACAGAGCATTGTTTTTACTAAAATTCAACATTTTCAGATGAAAATTTGGCTGCTTTTTGTTTTTTCACTGTAACACCCACCTCAACGCCATTTTTAGGATATTCTTGGTGATCCCACCTTTTTCATATTTATGCTTTTGGCACTGAGGGTATCTAATACGCATGTTGTCGCTGTGTTTTGTACTACCAGCTGTGAGGGCTCTGCTTTTGCTTTGAGCAGTCTGTTTTTATTTTGTCTCGTGACTGTGTGTGTTTTTTTTTTTTTTTCAAACGAGATCCTCGTCAGTTTGATTTTGTTACCACAAACTTTGTGTGAAGTTCACAACAGAGGTAAAGAGATTTAAACACCCCAGTTTAAGGAGGCAGGCAGGGGTTGGACCACCTGCACAGGACGGGTGAAGCAGAGAGTGTCGGGGGGAGATGTGCAACAGAAGCAGAGGGAACATTTTACTAGATGATAAATGGCAGATTTAGGTGATTAAGGATTTGTTGACAAGATTAAAAGACACGTCCGTCAGAGTTCAACAACATTACAGTTTGATTAAATAAAAAGTTTTTAAACTACACAAGGGTCATTTTCTCCTCTGATAGTAAGCATATTAAACATGTCAAGAAAGAAAGAGTATAAAGAAAATAGTAAACGTGTGTCTAATTAAACTCTTCCTGTGAACCTTATATCATCCTTTAATATGTTTGGTGTTACAAACTTGAAGAAGCACATAAAAGATCATCAGACATTAATCTAATCAGTTTTCAGCCTTCATTCATATTGAAAAGTTGAAATCTTCCCTGCTAGACCCAAGTGCAGCGTTTAACACCGTTGGCCATAACATTTTATTACAGCTATTATTAAATGGAGAGTCCTCTTCACACACCGAGGTTAATTATGAAGCTCCACAGGCTTCTGTGCAAAGACCAGTTTTGTTTACATTATACGCGCTTTAGAAGGCATAGCATAGCATACATTTTCACTGCTATGCATATGATACCCGCTTTTATTGGTTAAACTGCCGGGATGTCTTAGACACATAATGAGCTTTAATTTTCTGCTTCTAAGTTCAGATAGAACTAAGGTTATTGTAACGGGGCGTAAAAATCTTAGAAACACTGTGGCTAACAAGATCCTTACTCTGGATGGCATCGCCTTGAGCCGCCTGTTGTAGTGATTTGGCACATTATAAGTAAAACTGAAACATACAATCCCATAGCACAACATCAACATTTATTTATATACAAAAATAAAAATGCTTTTTCAGAAAAGAATTGTAACTTCACAATTCATCACCGATTACATTTTTTTTTTTAAAATGCACTATATGTAGAATACATTGTTTGGTAAAATGCTGGTTACACGTTCTAAGAATGAAAAAATCAGTCTGTCAGAGAAAAAATTAGCAGCCCCCTTTGTAAAACTCTGCGACCAACCGTAGCTGTCTGATTTTCACCATGTCCAACCCTACCAGATTGTGGTATGCCTCGGCGATGGCGTCAAAGACTTTCCTTTCCGATTTCAGTTCGTGCAAGAGAGTTTCCGCCACCATGCAGACTTTGACGTCGTCCATTTTGATGTGGCGAGCAATCAGCAGCCGTTGAATGGATGGAATGAAACGAGGGGTGAGGAGTCTTTTTCTGATGCTGTAATAATTTTCAGCGTAAAAGTCATCCTCCAACACTCGCGAACACTCATGCTGTTTCTGGTGGGGTTGATCGGACATACAACCGTTGC
This sequence comes from Maylandia zebra, assembly GCF_041146795.1. Classification (NCBI taxonomy): domain Eukaryota; kingdom Metazoa; phylum Chordata; class Actinopteri; order Cichliformes; family Cichlidae; genus Maylandia; species Maylandia zebra. The sequence continues at coordinate 6,589,236 of NC_135179.1, forward strand.
ATGTGTCAGTGAGGTACTTGTTGATTACAAGGTTGACAAGATGATACACAGCAGTTTTCACGGTATCGATGAACAAAGAAGATGCCCAACCGTCAAGCTCGTCCGCTTGCTGCTGCTTTTCCAAGGGTCGATAGTAACCGGACGTGTCAGGTAATATTGTGCCCTCGTCCGCAGAACTTTCCTCCTCCTCCGCAGGGTGGCGCAGGGCTGTAGAGGCCATACTTCTCTCTGTTTTTGAGCTAAAAAAAAAAAAAAAAAAAAAAAAAAAAAGGTTTGAAGGAATGAGACGGCGGTCTTCTTTTTAAATAACAGAAGAGGGCGTGGTCTGGAAGTGGGTTGATCTTAAAGGGTGCGGGTAGGTGTGGCAGCTATTTTCAAAAACCGTAGAGTTGGCCACTGCGTCTCTAGCAGCTGTAACTTTGGAAAAGAACGGTAATTCCCATCTGTTGGGCTTGAAATTCTCCATGAAAATGGCATCTTCCAGCCCTTCTGCTCAATCAACCATCAGAGTGACAGAACTTGGTACATATTTGGTACTTGGTACCAGGGATACTGAGCAATCTTTAGTCTCTGAAGATTGTGAGATTCATAATGTTCCCGATGATGCTGACATCGTGCTTTAAATGTAGTTCTCCTGTGCTGACTGAAACGTGCATGTTTACAGCCGTTAACGTGCAAGAAACTAGTCTTGCACAGTGGGATAGTGGAGTGACAGGGTTCATCACAGTTGAAAACAGCTGTCCGTGTGCACAGGCCATCCTGAGATCCTAAAAAGATTTTCAGATTTTCAGAAGAAAGAACACGTTGCTCTTAGCAATACTGTCTAGAACATTTCTTGCTCCACCTCTTCTTCAACCCTGTCTGTTCCCTGCACGACTCCAGCCAGACATACAAAAAAAACCCACAAAAGAAATCCTACTGAGTCCACATCACACACATGCACACGCAGCCTCACACACAAGAACACAAATACCATAAAACATCCATGCACGCATGCACGTACGAACTATTTACTCAATCCTGCAAGAGGAGTGTAGGATTTAAATGTATGTATGTAATTTAAATTTGTATAAGCTGTAGATGTTTTTTTTGGTTTGTGGCGACGACTACACGACAAAAAAAAAAGTTGTATGAGTCGGTGGAGGGGCCCCCTGTGTTCTGGTTACCAGCACCGACCTTTGCAGTGAGCAGCTTCGGTTACGTGCAGCCCGAGTTTTTTCACCCGCGCTGAGGACAAAAGAAAAAAAAAAAAAAAAAAAAGAAGTTCTGTAAACACACCTATGTGCATCTCCGATAGTTCCTTCACAATAAAAGCATCAAGCTGAATCACCATTTCAAAGCTTTTAACTTGAAGTAAGAAACGCCGGAAATGTCTCGTCGGCATTCACAATAGCGCTGAGACGTAAACAGTCCTTCACAGCGAAATGTCTTGAAGGTACAAAGACGAGAGGAGACAGGCGGGAGTTTGTGGCACAACACTGGCACGTGCTGACCGTGACCGAGCACGAGCAGCATTAGAGTGATGATGGGTGTAAAAAAAACAATGAGCACGATTTTTCACGTAGATTGCACTGTACACAGTATTATATTAATGTACAGTATGCATAGAGATATGTGAAGTGAATTTCAAGTGCATGTAGGCTAAATATTAAAAGGCCGCTTTATGAGTTTACCTAAAATAAAAGTATTCATGCAGAACAGTCAGTTTTACTAGTTCACCGGTTGTTGTTTATGAGAAGTGATAGAGGAAAGCTCATGACGTCCCTAAATTAAAATCCAGTTTAGTCAAATTACCTGTGCAGATGAGTGAAAAGGAGATATATTCACCAGACCATAGGTAACTTTCAATAAAATGGGTCTCATATACTAACTGTAAAGCATGATGAGGAAATGGTCAGTGTGCAGTCAATGACTAAACGATTCAATTAATCTATTCAGAGAGCTCAGGATAACTTGACTAAAAGATGAAGATGATCTGGACCTTTCAACAGGACGATGAAAATTTACAAATAAATAGTATCAAAAAAGATCAAAGGAAATCCTTTTCAAAAATCCCATTAAAACTTTGAGCGAAAACCATTAAACACTCTGGCACAGACACGATTTTCATGGACCGGTTTTCAGTTTGTGTTATGCGTATAAGTCATTTCTGCCTAAGTGGGTGATGTTGTTTACTACCGGTGGTGTACTTTTGTCAGTTAGAGAGGGTTTTTTGTTTTTTTTCTCATCCTTCGGGTCTCTGTTTTGTGTGTGTGTGTGTGTGTGTGTGTGTGTGTGTGTGTGTGTGTGTGTGTGTGTGTGTGTGTGTGTGTGTGTGTGTGCGCAGTCGGGAGGGGGGAAAGTTGGGGTGTCCAATATCCTTTTTTTTGGGGGGCGCCTTCTTGTGAGGGCTGTCTGTTTTCCACATTCTGCAACGGTAAAATACGACTTAGAGGCGGATATTTGTTTTACTTTATGGGCAACAGTTGTCTGCCCTTGTTCTTGCTCGTCTCCTGTTGACAAAACTCGCCTCATGGTTGACTCTGAGGAAAAAAACTCTTTCCCCACAGAGAGGAATAAACTTATTCGAATATGAGCTTTTTTCCACTAAGGCTTATTTTATGGGGAGATGTACGAAATTATTTACCGGGTTACAAGCACTGATAATATCGGCTGTTGACTCCTCATTTTCATTTTCTGTCTATTGAGAAAACCCATTGTAAAAGTAATGAAGAAAAAAACTCTCTACTTTGGTCTGACAAGGAGCAGGTTGCGCAAAACCTACCTCATATAGATGTTTTAATAATAATAATAATAATATTTTTTGGGGGGCGTGTTATAGGATATAAGCATTGAGAAAAAACTGATATCTGCTGTCTCACTCCTCCTTGACCCGCGGTGTGTGTGTGTGTGTGTGTGAAACAAGATCGCCTGTCACGGCAATTATGGTTTGTTTTTCAGTCCCGTGTAAAAGGGATTCTCAAAAGGAAAAGTAGTATTCAAAGAAAAGTATTCACTAAGGGATATTTATTCTTTTTTACACATACGGGGTAGGCAGCCTGTAGGTTACAAGCGGATAGAAAGTTCTACTTTTCATCACAAGCTATGGTGTAGCCTAAAAAATGCAATTTGTTGCTAGGCAGATCATCTTAAAGGTTTTTTTTTACTGCGTCTGTATTATAGGAAAATAAAATACTAATGAAAGAAACGGTTCTCTACAGGCAATAGGAAGTCACTCTTTTTTCCCATTACAAGCGCCGGTGCAGCTTAAGAAAGTAAAATTACATCCGCTATTGTAAAAAAAAAATACAGAGAAAATTGTCATAATATTGAAACAGAATTCAAACTATGAGTTTGTGGAAAACTATCTGCCGCTCTGTCTCTCTATACAGCACAGAATCAACTGCTGCATCACCACTATGCTTCAGGAACCCTCTCTGATCTTCCCAGCTGTTGCCTCCCATGCTCGCGGCCTCGGGAGAGCAGATCTCTTCGCCGTCCAAGTACACAGGAATGCTGCTGGGCTGCAGAATGAAAGGATCCATCTTGCGTCTGTGCCTAGAAATTGTGACGGCCTCCTCTCTGCTTTTATTACCCTCCCCTGCCGCAGACCCCTCCCTCCCTCTAAAAACTTTTTTCTTTTTTTTCCAACAACAGGTGCCGCGCTTCCGGAGGTTTCCCCCCTCCCTTCTCCGGATGCACCGGGGGGTTCCCCCTCCCTTCTCCGGATGCAACTCGTCACGCTTAGGGGATCAAATTACACATTTCCGGGGGGGAGGGGGGAGGTCAAAAGGTCATGATTAGGCTCTGGATTAGGGCCATCAATCAAATCGGATCAAATTTTGTCATAAGCTGTATGGGAGTATCTCTCTAGCACCACCCACTCCTCAGTTAGATAAATAAAACTAAAAAACAAAACAAAAATTTAGCAGCTGTTTGAAAATCTTTTACCAGTGCCCCAAGAAGAGTCAATAGCTTGTCTATTTTCTTGCTGTTCTCCTCTCCATTTCTAAGCTACCTAAATCTTAAGATTTATCAAAAATTTGTTAACTTGTAGGATGAAAAGACAATTTTAACTTGTGAACACACATACAGACTTTGCATGTTTTTAATCAAACAGAAAAAATAACAAAAGGGGAAGCAAGGTGGTGCCGATGCAAAATCCTGCAGAAAAAAGTAAGTAAAAGTTCATCAAAGTCCAAAACACAACCTTCCTAAACAGCATGAAAGTTACAATTTCCTAGTTAATATACGTCTGACCATTTCCACCTCTACATCTCAAAACATGGACTTTTATCTCTCGGACTGCAATATTCTCTTGGCCACTGAATGAAGGATGATACACCTAAGGAAACTGGGACCCTGTGGAAACAAAAATATATCACTTTGGGCCCACCACTTTAATATTCCAAAATCAATATTTTGCTTAGATAAATAGATTTATTTTTATTTTTTGCAAGCTTGATGAGATATGTGCAATCCTTTTGTTACATATCTTTTTTGAACATTTTTTGATTTGTACTGTACACCAACTACAAATATTTGTAACTTTTAAATGGCGTAAAACATCTTACTGAACTGTGCTAAATATATGCAAAACAATACACACTTGTCCACAAATCCTCTGTGTGGGTTATAATGTATTATTATTATTATTATTATTATTATTATTATTATTATTATCAAAACTATTAAAAAATAAATAAAGTTCCCAAGCGGCTTCCTGCCAGTTAGAAACATTGTTTGACATAAAAGAACTCACCTATGCTTCTTCACATATCAGTGGGGTTGGTGTCAGGACTGTTGGTAGCAGAGTGGGATAGATTCATCTGTTTGGCAGCAGGTTGGCAGATGCAGGAAAAAGTATTTTAGTATACATATGTACAAAGGGTCTGTCTGCACTGATTACACTGATTGAGTCTGATTATTTTGCGTTAGAAATTAAGCAAACTAACACTAGGAAAGTCTTTCATGGAGACTTCCTATGAGTATAATTTCCACCGGTCTCACTTTTCTTTTTTGAAACATAGACTTCACTTTGAATATATAGCTATTCTATTGTCTCCTTCTCCTGCAGAGGTACAGGTCAAGCACTCAGGGTCAGCTGAGTGACACTGTGAAGCAAACATTATTTTTTGGTGATCAGTTATTAATTTTCATAATAATAATGACTAATGGACTCTTACTCATGGGCCCTTAGAATCATCATCACCTTTCTCTCCTGCCCTCCTGCCAGCACATGTGTGCACACCAAAGCATAAAACACAATAATTTCTCATTATCACTTAAAAAAATAATATACAATCAGAATACAGTCAACAATGTCACTTAATTAATGTCAATTAATAGCATATCATAACATTCCAGTAATACTTTTTGTGTGTGAAATTCATGACATTTAAAGACAAAAACAGGTTGTAAATTGTTTTATTAATCATTGTTATCACTTCTACTGAATACAGGTTAAAGTGAACAGGTACCTGGAGACTGGATTGCTTTTGTTCAGATTTATTCATGATGCATTCTTTGATCAGGTAGACCAAGACCAAGGCCAAGACCAACAGAAAGACCAAGCCAAGTCCAGCCCACTAAAACAAGGAACAGAGATAAAGAATGAAAAAAAAAAACCCCATTTAGAATCAAACCTGTCATAAATGGTGTATTACCACATTTTGTAGGGAGCACATTATTTCGTTTTACATATCAATTTTGCTTACCACTTTAAAAAACGCAAATTTTATTTACCTGAGAGTGAAAGTACCAGTCCTGAGATTTCTTCAGTCTATCCTGATATAAGGTACCATTTTCTGGTTCACACCATTTCAGTGGGGCAGCTTTGTCAGCAATTACATACCTGCCTGACCAATAAGTCATTCCACAAGCAATGTAGCTGCCATCAAAGACCAACAGGATCATCCACACAAATGCAGGGACAAGGCAGTGAAATATTCTCTTCGCATTGTCTTTGTCACAAGAGCACTTCGGTTCTTGAACTGAAGCCATCAGCACAAAGGCCAAAATCCCTGGAACGATGAAGAATGTAGCCACAAACCCACCATTCACGTCTGTCCCTTTACAGGGACACTCAAACTCTGTCTGCACCAACCTTTCCAGGATCGTCAAAATAAAGCCAAACACAGCATTTGATGCAAGTGGGCCATTTTTAAATTCTCTTTTCACTTTTTTCATCCATTCTTGTTTTCCTTCTTTTTTCACTTCTGCAAGCATAGACAAAACCAAAGATTAGAAGTCAGAGAGATAATAATTTTGTGATATATTAGTACTAGTCATTTGACTGTAATGCTCATTAGATATGAATCACAAGTTAATTTCAATATTAACTTGATGATTAAAAAATGTACATTACACACACTAAAAAACACTACAGGAAACGTGAAATCCAAATAAATTAATTTTTTAAAAAACCTACTTAGAGGTTACTGTGGAAAAAAGATTCAGAGCGCTTGTGAAGAGAAATAAAAAAACACTGGGGCGGGTGTTAAATAAATTACATTATACTTAGAGATTTTGCTTTCATTTCCTTTGTTTACCAAAATTCTTAGAATCACTACTACAAATGTTGTTCCTAAATGGACATGAACTAAAAGTACAAAGAGCAGATACTGAAATTTAGCCTGCAGTGACCGGGATGGACAGGATTAGACATTGAACAAATTATAATATTGACATTTTTGGTTCAAATAACATCCGTTGCCACTAATATTCAGTCTCGGTTTTGTGATATTTCTCTCAACTTGTACTTTATTAATCTCAAAGGAAATTATGGAGCCCTTTCCTTTTCTTAAGAATGGCTTCTTCATGGTGTATCCTGACCATTTCTGATGAGGCTTCAGCAAACATTATGTATTAATTGAAGGGCACTCTGCACATTGAAAGTCAAGTCAGTCACTGCACCAGAGCTTCTCTCACTACAGGCATAGTTTGGAAAGGTCATTGAAAATGCATGCTACAAGAGGATTTATACATACATTTCTTTTTCTTTTTTCTCTTTTTTTTTTTTTTTCTTCTTTCTCAAGCATTCGGCATCTGAAAAAAATTACTTTTATCATTATCCACTTGCATGACCTGTTGATTTTTAACTAGCAGCTGTATACAGATCAACCTCATTGCCCCAGCTATATTTACTTTAATTTGATGTTATCCTCCCTAACTCCACTCCTTGCATTCTTAATATTACAATATCAGATAACTGCACATAAATATGCAGCAGTGATACGTTCTTGAACTCCTGATCGATTGTTATCGGGAATCGGGTTAAGATGCTGTGCTTTTCATTAAATTAATACAAAAGTAGAAAATTCACAGGTGGTGGTGGGTGGGTGGTCTGCTGTGTTGCCCCCCCCCAAGCTTTGGCTGTCTTTTAATATGCCTGCAGGTATATTAAAATACAGCCAAAGCTTAAACCCATCTAGAAACCCACTGAAGCAAAAACATTGTGGAAACTCTGCAGTGTGTTGAAGTGCAACCAGCAGCTTTTATGCATGACTAAATAGGCCTATGAATGAAACAGTAATGATTCCTGTAAGTTAAGCTGGTATTTAAAACAAGAGTTTTTTGTGCAGCTCCACCTCTGGATGGCGCCATCTTATTTTAGAGCTCCCACACTTTTACTGTGTGACAGGCAGTGTGTACAAGGGGAATAAAACCTCAGATTTTTCTATAACTTATAGTGATGTTCTCTAAAGCTGTTAAAAAGCTGTTTTTGTTCATTTTGGCTGCCTGAATGTTTTTTTTAACTCTTCATTATTAGAGCAGAAATGGGTTACCATTACCAGTGCTGAAGGAACTTGACCTATAAATTACTAGATGAGGTTTTAACTGTTCCTCTGCTCTCTGGTTCATGAACAGGTATGCTTTTCACTGCCAATGAAGATCCCAAGATGAACACATTCTACATCCCAGTGAGTACAGAGACATTTATATTCTCATACACCAGTCACATTTATATTTACAGTACACCAAAGAATGATTCATGTTGCAGCTTTTCACACAGCTTTGCAATGCAAGGTCAGTGCGCACGTACCATTTGTTTTCTGTCACTGAGCGAGTCATTGTCAAACCTGTGGGGCGGGGATGAACTGCAGGTGTGACACACAATGATGTGAAAAATAAGAAGAAGTTCAAGGTCAAGGTAACTTTATCTATACCCATGGGCAAGGTAAATTTGCTTTACAGAAAAAATGACAGCATTTGGCATCCCTATGCCAAGCTCTCACTCACTGCCGATCACTGCGTGCGCGTTGTGAAGCAAACACGAGTTTGTTGATGATATTTTTGCTGGTTTATAAAAATCCTGATGTGAGGCCAGTTTGCTTTTTCTCAGCTTCAATAGTGAAGCATGCCTGAAAAGCATGGAATCAGAGGCCTCTGCTTAATGAGTAATTGTTCCTATCAACAGTCTGTTCTGGGACTGATATGATCTTACCTCATGTGATATTGTGAGTGCATATGTGTGTACAGTCAACTAGGGTTTGCTTTGTGTAAATGGGTTCTTTCCAGCCCTGATTTTCATGCATGTGGTAAACTTTGGTCCTTTTGTCCTACGAGAAAAGGTGAGTCTGTCATTGTTTGAACATACAAGCCGAAAACCTTACCTGATTTAAAATTAGCCGACCTCCCATCAGTATCATCTTCTAAGGCATGTCCTGACATTTTCCAGGACAGCTGCTGTTTTTAGACAGCACCATGGAAGTCTTGTTTTGACCTCTTATGCTTTTTTTTTTTTTTTTTGGCTGTCTCGTTTGGCTCTTTTGCCATCAGAATTATTGTCTAAAGGCGAAGAAAGATGCCCAACGGATTTACTTTACCAAATGGACCATCCCAGCCTTGCCGTAATGGTCTATTTGATTCACTTTTTATTGTTTATTTTATTTTATTTTCACTTGTTAAATACGGGACAAACTTGACTGGGGAAAAGAAAAGGGAGAAAGAAAGGGAAAGAAAAACATAAAACATAAATATTTTAAATTTTAAATGAATATCTAGACGTTTCTGGGGTATGGCTGAGTTTTTGAGCAGACAGAGCACTATGCCCAGTTTTAGCCTGGCAATTCCTTCAATGAAAGACTGTACTGTTGTCCCTGGTAGAATTTGTTCTGCAACCTGTTTTCTATTAATTAGAATCTGTCTTTATTCAAGTACAACACCATGAGCATTATAGCTCCTTTGTATACAAGTACCCCACAGGATGTAACGCCCTGCTGTTTGGGATGTTTGTCACAATATCCTCCAGCTGCTACAGATGCAAGGGAATTCATTTCAACGGTGGTGATAGAACTAGGTGCAGATAGGTTTCACAAATTAATTTGCCTCTAGGCTATGAAACTTGGCAGACCACACGCCCAAAAAAGTGTTTTTGCGTGGAAGTACAGACAAGTATGCATATTGAGAAACAGCCCCTTATGATCCCCTCGCTCGCTCACGCTGGGCAGGGAGAGCAGATCCAGTTGACCCCGCCGAAAACTATTGTCTTTTTTTATTTTTGTAAAACACATTTCTGTAGCTGAAAGAATGTGTGATCCTGTTTGTCAATGATTTTGACAGGGGGAACAGATTGTGGCAGGGTCAGCCTGATATATTCTGTAGGGAATAACTACTTTGGCATGACACCGGCACAACCGCAGCGTATGGACATTGTTACGTTTTGGTGTTGTCGGTGTGTTGTTTTTGGCGTGACTGTTATGTGTTTCCTGTTTTACTTTGAAAGTCTGTGTTATCTTAGTGTTTTCAGTTTACGTTTCCCTGTCTCGTCAGTTCTAATTTGCCCCAGCTGTGTTTCCCTCCTGTTGTCCATTTTCCTGATTGCTCCCTCTATGTATTTAAACCCTGTGTTTCAGTGTGTCATGGTCGCGATCTCCCCCGTGTTGTAAATAGTTTGGTGTTTTGTTGTAAATAAATAGTTTGTTGTAAATAGCTGTAAAATAGATTTGTCGATACTTTCGTTTTGGGATTTTGGTGGTGAGCTTTAGTGGGGTTTTTTTGTGTGTTTTTTTTTTCTTTATTTTTACTTTTTTTCGTGTTGCACTCCGGTTGCCTAGGCCGGGGTGTAACAACATCTAAGAAAACAAAAGAAAAAAAAACAAAAAAAAAAAAACACCAACCCGCTTTAAACCCTGAGTATGGTACATGTTTTGCGCCTTTCATCTATTTTTATGCGACATTTCCTGATGATTAATACACAAATAGAATTGCCTTTCATGCGTTACTGTCTTGGCTCAAATCGGTTTGATGTTTGGACGTGGCTTGAAATAACACCCCTCAATTGTGTTAAAAGTAGCAAGACTGTTCTGAAAATTTAAGATATTTGTTTTAAAATATAGGGAGGAAAAGTCAGAAGTTGTCAGTAAAATAAATACTCAAGTAAAGCCCAACTGCAAATTCTGCTTTATTACTTCCTACCTCTGTACTTTTAGTCCATGTCAGTGCATGAGCAGCAAACAGACATGGGGCTTTGTAAAAAAATATCAGAAGAGATAAATACATTACAAATTCTTCTTTTTCACCAATTTTGTTTAATACTAATTAAGATTTTGATTTCTGAATAAAATTATATACATTACACTTTTCTGATGCTTTGGTAATTATTTGATCTGTAAACCAACAGTATTTATAAATGTTTAAGTATTTACAAAGATTAAAATAAGTTGCACCAACCTCTATAAATTACATCCATCCCAGATATACTCTCCTACGTCTCAGATGCTCTACCAGTGAACACTGAAACAACTGGTTGGTTGAGTTTCAGTTTTTCATCTGAGACACGCCTCTCTTCTTCTGTTTGTACTTTTTGTTTCTTTGTAGTTTTCTGTCTCTTTAGCTTTAAGAAAACTTTTCTATGCATTATCAAAGTGGACATGAAACAGTATAAAGCCAATTTACAGTATGTAGCCCTGCTGAAAAAACTGACATAAATTTTATACTGTCTGGGAAGCTGGATTTTTTTTAAAAGCCCTTAAAGTGTTTAGTAGAGGGGTAGGCATCCTTTCTGATGATGAGTGCCATTTAAAATTTCCTCAGAAGTCAGTGTGCCATATGATTGTGTAACACACCCCAAGCAAGAGGGCGGCTGACAGATTATGTCTGGTTCTGAAAAAAACATAAATCATGAGATGGACGACAGGTAGTGTGTTTCCTCTCTCGCTTCTGCCAGATCTTTATTTAAACACATTCATGTGTTCACAACAGGTTGCAAAAACTTCTTAACATCTCTGTCTCACATTCCCAAAGCCCAAAATCAGAATAAACTAAAATAGTATAAACAAAAATCTAAACAGTCATCTCTGTTGTTTGTTACTAAGAGCTATAAATCACACTTTTTTCACACATATAGTTTGATAAAGCAAACATTCCAGTACTGTACCATATACTAATGGCGTATCTGTGTAGTGGAAATCTCCACATCAACATTGCAGAGCGATCAGAATTATTATAGGTTATTACACTAACTTTAGACAATAACAGTGACAACACATCAAACTGTCTCTGCGAACACATTAACTCAAATATACAGGAGCTGTGGTGTACTTTTGTTACAAGAGGGTGCCTTAAGTTTAGAAAACAACAAAGCTAACAGCTACTCCAGGATGTGGCGAGCTAAGCTAGCTCCTACTCTCGATCGTAACACCTTTCAATGAGCAAAACAGATGAATACAGATCTCAGCAAAACAAACTGCTGGTCGGGCTTTACCCTTATTTGGCATGTGAATTATGTGGACCACATGTGTGGCCTTATTACTTACTAACCTGAAAAAAACAGATAAATCATGAGATGGACGACAGGTAGTGTGTTTCCTCTAGTGATGTGCGGATCGATACTGAAATGTCGATTCCTCCGATACCAGTCATTTATGTTCTAGAATCGATTCTCACATTAAAATATTGATATTTTAGTAATTAAGGGTAAATTTGTAGTTTATCATTAACAGGAACACAGTGGAAATAACCTATTTCATTCGGAATGTCTACAATTGGAAGGAACTACTACCTCTTCCACCTTTCATAGTCATGTGCGAAATATGGCTGTATAAATGTGGCAGCCCCTTGGCGTGCGCACTCACAACAATGGCTGAGCGTAATTGGAGTTATGTACGGACCTATTTTACATCCACAAACAGCCGAGATGTGGTTTGCCATACATGTGGCAAGAAAGTGAGGTGTTGTGGCAACACCACAAATTTGTCAAACACCCCAGAGTAAATCATATCACAGAATATGACAAGCGTATGTTAAAGCGAACTGAAGAGGAGTGGACAGGGACAGGTGCTGCTAGGGCGAGACAGACGTCCTTTAGTGCTGCAGGCAGGCAAGGTGCTCAAATAGCGCACAACTTCAGGTTTTTTTATTTCTATATGATGAACTCTGCATTATTAAGTGATAAGAACAAGTAATCTGATGTCCTGTAATCATTATGACACTATAATTTGAGATGCATGTTGACATAAGAGAAAATGCTCTCAATTATGGAGACAGTCAAATGGTTCATTTATGTTTGATGTGTGCTTTACATTTGTGTGGCTGTTAATGAAGCGCGCTCTAGGGGGCGTATGCGTTCATCAAAATGGCCGAAGGCTGATGTGTGTTTATTCCTCCCTAAATATCGTCGGTGAAGTTTGCCATGTAAGTCAGATTTTCCTGCGCATTTTCATACCTCTGCCAACAATACAATAAATAAAATACGTTTTTGTACAAAAAGTATCGGTATCGGATCAGTATCGTCGATACCACCCTGAATTTTACTTGGTATCGGATCGGAAAGGAAATCAGTGGTATCGCACATCACTAGCTGTGACCGGGGCACACATGCACGCGCCTACGTCACCATGCAGCGCACACACACACGAACGCACAAGTACGCGTACTACGTACGGTGCATACTATAAGTACGAGAAGTGTGGAAGTGAGAGGCTTGTGAAATGGGGCGGTCTAGCCTTCGTCGCGCTGTTCAGGTTGCCTAGCAACCATGATACTAACCACGAGAAACGTTTCATACAGCTTTTTTTTTTTTTACATAAATGGAGAAAAAAAAAGTTTTTTTTGTCATTCATTTTTGTCATGACATCACTTTGATTAGTTGAGTATCTGAGGCTGAGACCACAGGACTGTAAAACATGATTGTTGGGCTTCACTTCTGTACTGGGGTCCGTTCTTCGTACCTCGCTTACTACATCCAAGATCAAATCATCGCGCTAACTTTGAGCTCGCTATTCCGGTTCTCCGAACACACCTGTTGTTGACGATTAGTATAGCTGGATGAAGTAATATGAGATCACTGGGTGGCTTAACAGGGGCTACGCATCGATAGCAGAAACATTG